>NW_016823424.1:1458827-1489957 GCF_001698545.2 Rhinopithecus bieti | reverse complement strand
CACACCCAGCTAATTTTTTGTGTTTTTAGTAGAGACGGGGTTTCACCGTGTTAGCCAGGATGGTCTCGATCTCCTGACCTCGTGATCCGCCCGTCTCGGCCTCCCAAAGTGCTGGGATTACAGGCTTGAGCCACCGCGCCCGGCCAATTTGTGTTATTTCTACTACGTAATTCTTCTGTCTTGGAATAAGGAGAGTTTTAGGTATGTATTGTTTACATACACGGTGTGTAAAATTTTTAACCTGATGAGTCACTATGAAACAGATTCTAAGGGGCTGTTATCATTAGTCCAGATTTAGCTTTTCAGAGAGAATTTAATTTAGTGTGTGTGATTTAATGAACTAAGATTTACAGTAAATTTAGATGCTTTTATAATTGTCACTTTTGTTTCAGTGGAAAATGAATGTTAACAGAAGGCTAGCCAAAATGTCTGTATTTAAAAGATGTTTAGGAAAAGGCATATAAAACAAAACAGAATTGTCCAGTGTTGGGTCAGTGATCGAACAATGTAAACTTAAAACTAGATTCAAACATAGCTGGAAAGGATTTTAGAGGTCATATAGTTCAGTCCCTTCTTTCTGGTTAATCACGAGAAAAGTGAGGTTCAAAGAGGTTAAATGACTTGCCCAAAGCCACGCAGCTAGTTCCTGACAGAGCTGAAACTTGAACAGCAGTTTCTTACTGAAACTTGCCACTTCCTAATTAGTGGTTAAGGAGACACATTTTTACTTGGGTGGTGTTTTTTTGTTTTGTTTTTAGGTTTTACATTGAGAGGGGGGATTAATATTTATTGAATCTCTACTAGTTGTTAAGTACTTTAAAAAATATATTAGCTGGGCGCACATGCTTGTAGTTCCATCTCCTTAGGAAACTGAGGCTGGAGGTTCCCTTGAGCCCAGGAGTTCGAGTCCAACTTGGGCAACATAAGAACTTTGTCTCTAAAAAATAGATATATATTTCTTCATATAATTCTTACATAGTCCTATGAAATAGTCATGTGCCGCATAATAGCATTTTGGTCAGTGATGGACAGCACTGTTACATGATGGTAGTCCCGTAAGATAATACTGTATTTTTACTTCACCTTTTCTGTGTTAGATACAAATACTTACTGTGTTACAATTGCCTACAGTATCCAGTAAAGTTACATACTGTATAGTTTTCTAGCCTAGGAGCAAAAGGCTACAGCACTTAGACTATGCCATCTAGGTTTGTGTAAGTACATGCTGTGAGGTTCACACAGCAACAAAATTGCCTAACGCTGCATATTAACAGCCCCACTTTACAGATTAGGAAACAGAGTGCAAGAAGGTTAATACCTCGCTCAAGGTCATGTGGTTAATATTAAAGCTGGCATTTGAGCCTTTCTGACCTGTTCCTGCTATGATTCCCACTGTGACTCCTAGTGATGGTAATTCTGATCTTTTCAGGGATATGGGCAGTGGTGGTAGTTATCTTTGAAATATATCTTTTTCAGACTTCTCACTCTGTAAAATATGTAATTAGACACAGATATGTGTAGAGGGGCCTTTCTCAGAAGACCCATAGCTCTTAGCAGTTGCTTGGCTAATCTTCATACCATCTCTGCAAGATAAACAGTGTTTTCTGGTTGGGTAGTTGAGGCCCAGATAAGCTCAGGGACTCACTCAGTGCCTTATCACAAACCCACATGGCCCAGCCCCCAGTTCCGTTCTTCGTCCTGTCTAGCATAGATTTCACCACTTTTGTTCTTTCCTGTCTTACACCAAGATTGTTTAAGTACTTCCCAAAAATAATGAGCCACGTGTGGGTGTGTTCGTTCTCCAGAATGAATCACTGTGAAAGAGGTTGTGAACTAAGGAAAGGAGCATAAGTATCTGGAAGCAGAGGCTCCTGACTGTTCAGTCCCTCTAATTGGTGGGCTCTGGAGTGAGTGCTTTTCTAAAAGGCAACTGTGGGTTTGGGCTTGTGTCTCACTGTGCTCAGAATAGTCCTCTCTTGAAGTTACTTTTCCCTTCTTGCTTCCCAAAATAGAACCAATGTTGTTCTCTTTGTTGGACACCACAACACAAATATTGAGAGGTATGCTTTCCATAGGGAACCCCTCTTAAAGTGCCTGAATGTCCCCACTGCCACAGAGGGGAATGGGAGTTAGCTTTCTTGAGTTAACAAGATTCCAGCGTGAGTAAAAGAGGTTTGGATCAAGTATTCTGAGAGTTTCAGAAGTAAATGTAAAAGCAGAAAGAATAAGAGAGGGAGCAAACAAAGGTATTTGGAAGAGAAAATGAAGAGATTCCTTAGTCTTTTTTGTGTCTAAGCGGGTTAGAATAAAAATTCAGGAGAAATTTACTTTTAAAAATCCCTTTTATGATTTGGATCCTAGTCTAATGGGCACCTACTTTAAATGTTCTGACTTTAAGAAATACCACTACCCAAACTCTTAAGCAAGAGGCTGCATGTTTTGGAATTTCTCCCAGAAGAAAGGGATCTGATGAAACATGAAAAAATACAACAGGCCATAAGTGAAGATGTGCACTGTCTACACTGTCTACACTGTCTGTCCACCTGCCAGGACTGCCTCCTTGGTTTCCTTGGGTGGGACTAGCAAGGAATCGGCTCATTTATAGAAAGCCTGAGGAAGGAGGGGTTGGGCACTGAGATATTTAGAATCTGTCTTTGGATTTGAAAAGCCAAGAGATGACTTTCAGAATATTGGAGGAAGAGACGAAGATAGCCTAAATCGGTGAGTTATGACAGGGTAGCTTTTCGTGGGACCGCGCATAAGTGTCTCATCTCCAGGGGACACAGTGTGAATGCATTGCCACTTGTTATCCAGATAGTATTGACTGAGTGTGTGATCTGGGACTCGCTTGGGCCCCCACCACGTCCACCCCTCAATGTGTGAGTGCCTCCTTCAGCACTTCCGAGCCCCGACCTCAGTGTTCTAGTGGGCAAAGCAACACTCCTGCCCATGCCAAGAGGTCAGAGCTAGGTTAGTCTCATGGGAGACAGTGTTGGGGAGAACCAACTGCTGCTGTCTGTGCTATTCTTGTTAGTTGAATAAATAAAGGATTTCAGATTCCAGGGCTGCTGAAGAGCTTTCAGAGGCGCCAAATTCATTTGCAGTAATTTCCTGTCAAATGGGACACACTTATGTGTGATACTTAACCAGCAAAACTCATTAATCCCAGAGGTGATTGTGTACACTGCCTGTTTGAAAAAAATTGTGTGTGTGCACACACTCGCATACATGAACGCATGTGCATGCTATCCAGGAGCCTTTCAGGATGGGTTAAATGTATTGGGCACTTTTAATGCATTATCTCACTTAGTTGTCACAATACCTTCACAAGGGAAGCACTCAAGTTCTTCTCTTTAGAGGATATCCTTTGTGCCCCTCGTGAATGAGAGGGGCACCTGACTTGGACTACTAAAGGCAGGAGGGCGATAATGGAGTGGTCAGGGAAAGCTTTTCAAAAGAAGTGACATTTGAGTTGAATTTTGAAGGATATGTAAGAATTAGGCAGGAAAAAAGCATTGCAGCAAAAGAATGTGTGAGAGCATGCATGCTGCAGGAAGCCGTGGGCGTGCTTGGTTCCTGCTGGGGGAGATAGGGCTGGTGATAGCTCCAGGAACCCTAGGTGGCTCTGCATGAAGTGGGGGGCAGCCCTACATTCTCCAAAAGGAAGATGCTTTCCTCTTGTCAGGCATCTCAATTTGAAGAAAAGGTAGTTCCTCTGTCTCTCACAGGCATAAAGTAGAGCACTTAGAGGATAATAGTGGAGCCTCAAAAGCTCAATAAACAGGTGAAGTTGTGCTCAGTTAAGGATATCTGTTTGGCCCCATCTCTATAAAAACTGTTTTGGAACATCAAGTATGCTAAGGGGTTATATTCTAAGTTTGGAAAAGGACCCGCAAAGGATCTCACCATTGATGTCAATGTCTGCTCCCCAATTTCCTACAGCTTTGCTGTGTGCGTGCACCAGCTGCCTCCAGGCCAACTACACGTGTGAGACAGATGGGGCCTGCATGGTTTCCATTTTCAATCTGGATGGGATGGAGCACCATGTGCGCACCTGCATCCCCAAAGTGGAGCTGGTCCCTGCCGGGAAACCCTTTTACTGCCTGAGCTCAGAGGACCTGCGCAACACCCACTGCTGCTACACTGACTACTGCAACAGGATCGACTTGAGGGTGCCCAGTGGTGAGTGCATGCCCCTGTTGGACTAGTGGCTCAGCTTGGAGGTAGGGCACCCCGTCGCTTCATTTTTTTCTACTCTTGCCCACTCGCTTGGTTTGACAATAAAGATGCCTTTTGGATGCTCCCCAAGGTGACAAAGGCTGGGGTTTCTCAGGAGTTGCTTTTGTAGATTAGAGGGGGAGGAAGCAGATTTTCAAGTTAGTCCCAGAGGTGCCAGCAGTGTTTTGAGTAGTGGCTGAGCAGCCATAGGCAGTGGTGAGGAATGGAAGAACCAGGCAGGGATCCCCGCGGGAGGATGTGGGACTGATCCGGAAAGAGATGGCCCCAGAGCTGAGCAAAGGTGACTCCTCAAGGGAGGATGATGGTCAGATGTGAGAAGGGACCAGAATAGAAAAAGGCCAGTAACCAAAGCTGAGAAGCAGCACATACCACCCTTTTGCAAGTCTTCCATTCAGGAGAAGGAGAGAAACTAGAGTGGAGCTTAGAGGAGCTGTGGGAAGTTAAAGAGCAGAAACAGGCATCTGTGTAGGGGCCTGAGGCAGGTATAGTATCATGAAATGCATGAGATTACAAAGTGGGTTGTGGGTTTGACTGGAAAGAGGTGCCTTAACTAAAGAAGTTGGGTATTTGAGAGCATCTAGGCAGACAGACTAGCCCAGGAAGATCAGAGAGATCAAGGGAGCCTGAACATGTCGACAGGGAAAGGGTTCTTTTTCACTCTTCACTTTGTGGGAGGTGTTTTTACTCTTTCTCTTGTTTTTACTTCTCATTCTTTCCCTCTCCTCTCTCACTTGACCCAGGTCACCTCAAGGAGCCTGAGCACCCGTCCATGTGGGGCCCGGTGGAGCTGGTAGGCATCATCGCCGGCCCGGTGTTCCTCCTGTTCCTCATCATCATCATTGTTTTCCTTGTCATTAACTATCATCAGCGTGTCTACCACAACCGCCAGAGACTGGACATGGAAGATCCCTCATGTGAGATGTGTCTCTCCAAAGACAAGACGCTCCAGGATCTTGTCTACGATCTCTCCACCTCAGGGTCTGGCTCAGGTACTGAGTTCTCCAGGGCATCGTGTCTGTGGTTGACTTTAATCAGTTTCCCAGAAGGATAGCGTGCTTATAGAGAAGGCTGGGGGCACTGCATTTGTTTCTGCCAGCATTGAGTCATTTGGTTTCCTAGTTCCCCTTCCTTTGGAGTCGACGTGTAATAAGATAAAATAATGGATTCACAGAAAATCTCTCATTCCCTGGGATTCCCAAGTTCTAGTACACAATTATCCACTACAGAAGTTCTGCCTCTCTAAGCTTTGCAACTGTACGTACATCTATTAAAATTTAGCTGGTTCCACCTGAGCAGTAGAGTGCTCAATTTCGGGGCTCCTTTTGAGAAACAGGAGTGTGCGAGATTCCTGTGAGGTGGTGACAGCTAATCATTGATCTCTGAGCAACCACAAGGGAGTTTAAGGACGTCCAGTAAAGCTTAGAGTTGGAATTTGGTGAATCATTGACTTGTACCAGTTGCCCAAGGGTTTTTGGTGGGGGTGAAAATAAAGGCAATGTGGGCCTCCAGCATAGCATCAGCACTATTTCCTGTACTGCCTTTTGTTGACCAAGTCTTTCTCAGATGAGGGAAATGAACCAAATACTAGACCTTGGCATAAGACGAGAATTGAGGATGAAAGGGCTTGTTGTTTAGGTCTCAGGGTATATAGCTCAGCTAGCTATTAAATGTGAACATGAATGCAGAAGAATTTTTTTACTTACTTACTTACTTATTTATTTAGAAACAGCGTCTTGCTCTGTTTCCCAGGCAGCAGTGCAGTGGCACAGTCTCCGCTAACTGAAACCTCTGCCTGCCAGGTTCAAGTGATTCTCCTGCCTCAGCCTCCTGAGTAGCTGGGATTACAGGCATGCACCACTACACCAGCTAATTTTTGTATTTTTAGCAGAGACAAGGTTTCGCCACGTCGGCCAGGCTGGTCATGTGTTCTTGACCTCAAGTGATCCACCTGCTTCGCAAATAATTTTTTTAATGAAGATAAACCATTATTTTTGTGACAGTGGTATTGCATTCCTTTTTTTTATTTTTTATTTTTTATTTTTTAGATAATGGTCTCACTCTGTTGTTGCCCAGGCTGCAGTGCCATGGTGCAATCACAGCTCACTGCAGCCTCAACCTCCTGGGCTCAAGAGATCCTCCACCTTAGTCTCCTGAGTAGCTGAGATGTCAGGCATGTGCCACCAAGCCTGGCAATTTTTTTTTTTTTTCATTTTTGTGGACGGTCTCACTTTGTTGCCCAGGCTAGTCTCAAATTCTTGACTTCAAGTCCGTTCTTATAAAAGAAAAAAACATCCACAAACATCACTGTTGCCATTCTAGCTAAAACACAGAGGATCTTATTTGTGAGAACTTTTGCATGTTTTTATATATGTTTCCTTGACGTGGGACAAGACTGTTGTTCTATGGGAAAATTATGCCGTCAGTCATGCCCAGACATTCTGCTTGACACGGGAGTACTTTGAGCTGTGACATCTCCTGAATTTCAGTGGCTTTGCTTTTATTAAGCTCTGCAGTAGAGAGCACCAAAATGATGGATGTATTTAAAAGCTGCATATTTTTAGAAACAGTAAAAATCTAGGGCTCGTTCCTTGTTGAAAGAGGTAGGGCAGTGGTTAGAACCTCCTGGCTGACTGTGGGAACTGATTTGCTGCTAGAGGAGGGTAGATTGGGTTTTCCAAAGTATTTTTAAGACCCGGACCAGCTGAAACAAGGGAAGGGCCATGGTAGTTGTTTAGTCATCTGTAGCAAAATAACTATTTCCCTCTGAGTGGTTTAGTATATTCTTCATTCAGAATATGCAGAACTTCCAAGGTGTTAGGTTTCTGATGATGTGGTTTTTAAAGTAGTAAGTCCATGCTGCTCATATGACTTTCAATTCATTTAAATAAGTATATACTAAATACCTTCTGGGTGATATAGTTTTAGACAGATTAGAAAGAGGCTGACCCGGCTGGGCGCAGTGGCTCACACCTGTAATCCCAACACTTTGGGATGCCGAGGCAGGCGGATCACGAGGTCAGGAGATCCAGACCATCCTGGCTAACACGGTGAAACCCCATCTCTACTAAAAATACAAAAAATTAGCCGGGCGTGGTGACGGGCGCCTGTAGTCCCAGCTACTTGGGAGGCTGAGGAGAATGGTGTGAACCTGGGAGGCGGAGCTTGCAGTGAGCCGAGATCACGCCACTACACTCCAGCCTGGGCGACAGAGCGAGACTCTGTCTCAGAAAAAAAAAAGTCTGACTCCAGGATTGGATCAGAGATACAGGAATTGTTGGGAACCCGAGTCTCACAGAGGAGGGCACATTTAAAGGTGTCTTGAGGCTGGGCAGCCACACCTAAAATCCCAGCACTTTGGGAGGCCAGGGTGGGCAGATCACATGAGGTCAAAAGTTCGAGACCAGCCTGACTAACATGGTGAAACCTCGTCTCTACTAAATACAAAATATTAACCGGGTGTGGTGGTGCATGCCTATAATTCCAGCTACTCGGGAAACTGGGGCAGGAGAATTGCTTGAACCCGGGGGGCAGAGGCTTCAGTGAGCCCAGATCATGCCATTGCACTCCAGCCTGGCAACAAGAGCAAAGCTCCGTCTCAAAAAAAAAAAAAAGTCTGGTCACGGTGACTCACACCTGTAATCCCAGCACTTTGGGAGGCCAAGGTGGGTAGATCACCTCAGGTCAGGAGTTCGAGACCAGCCTGAGCAACATGATGAAACCCCCATCTCTACTAAAAATACAAAAATCAGCTGGGTGTGGCGGCGGGCGCCTGTGATCCCAGCTACTTGGAAGGCTGAGGCAGGAGAATTGCATGAACCTAGGAGGTGGAGGTTGCAGTGAGCCGAAATCATACCATTGCATTCCAGCCTGAGTGACAGAGCGCGACTCCATCTCAAAAAAAATAAAATAAAAAAGGAGTCTTAAAGAATGAGTTGGAATTTTTAAGAGAGACGAGGGCAAAGAACATTCCAGGCCAATGAAAATAGCTTCAGTAAAAAGACAAAGACATGAAGGTCCACTGTATGTTTAAAGAACCTTTATGATAAGGAGACCAGCATGATGTGCTTGTGCTAGGGAAGCAGGGGGAAGTCAGGCTGGCCCTGGTGTAGAGGACCTTGAGGGCTGACCTTTATCTTATAGGTAAGGGGCTTCTACTGAAAGTTTCCGTGTGGGAAACGAATGTTCATTTTTTCATTTGGAAGGAATTCTGGCAGTGGTGTGGAGGATGAATTCATTCACTACCAGCCTTCTTTTGGGAAGGGTGGGGTGAGGCGGGGTGTGTGTGGGTGCACAGGGCAAGAGCAGGCTGAGATGGGAGGCAGAAGACCTGTTGGAAGTCTTTTAGAGAAGGTCCAAAAGTAGGACAGGCGGACAGAGATGGAGAGGCGGGGGCTAATTTGAGAAACATTTTGGTGGTTCTATACTGTTGTCATTAAAAGCATAGATTATAGAGTCAGACAGTCCTAGATTTTAAGCCCTGCTTTGCCACTTAACTGCTTGTATGAATTTGAATATTACGTAACCTCCTGTATGAGCCTTAGTTTTCTTGTTTATAAAATGGGGATGATAACAGTGCCTTACCTTCCAGGTGGTTTGGGGAAGTGAGATAATTTATGTAAAGCCCTTAGCATGGAGCCTAATGCATAGTAAGCATGCAGTAAATGGTAGTTCCCATCTACCAGACCTAGGGATTAATAATGTATTTATTAATTTGATTGGGAGTGGGAGTAAGAGAGTTAAGAGTCAGTTGTGATGGTAAGGGTGATTAGATACATACAGATACATTGAATGAGTCAAATGAAGCAATGTTGAGTTTTATAAAGACAGTAAAATTAATCTTAGACTAAACATAGATAGTCCTCCATTCTACCTCTGGAGTTGTGCTTGGGAGCAGAGCTTTGCTCTCTTTGGAGGTGGGAACCCATGGGCCTCACAGCACTGCCCTCTAGTGGCTAATAAGCAGAACAGCCAGAAGGTGGCCCCCAGCACATGAGCCTCCACTTTCATGTTCTCTGCCCTCTTTCCTTCCTCCACCAAAATAAAGCAGATGTGGGTGGATCTGCCCACAGGTGGCTGGCTGAAGAGTCGGTAAATCTGGTCAAACATTTACGTTCATCTATCATCCATGCTTACTGAGAGGAGAAATTGCGTAGATAAGGAGTAGCTAATCATACACGTTTCCCATTTGTGTTCACTCTTTGCCCCTCTCTGCCTGGCTCAGCCCTCTGGTAGATTACCTAGAAACGTGCAGGAGCAGCAGCAGCTCTCCATGGTTAATGCACCAGTGTAGGATGAAGACACCATGTTAAGGGTCTTTCCATTGTGCCAATTAGTGTGGGAGTTGGAAAATTTGTCAGATTTGCAGTGTCAGATTTCTTCCCATTCTTTGGTCCACAGGGTTACCTCTCTTTGTCCAGCGCACAGTGGCCCGAACCATCGTTTTACAAGAGATTATTGGCAAGGGTCGGTTTGGGGAAGTATGGCGCGGCCGCTGGAGGGGTGGTGATGTGGCTGTAAAAATATTCTCTTCTCGTGAAGAACGGTCTTGGTTCCGGGAAGCAGAGATATACCAGACGGTCATGCTGCGCCATGAAAACATCCTTGGATTTATTGCCGCTGACAACAAAGGTAAGGGCTGGGCTTGGATACAGCATTCCCAGATGGAGGATGCCAGAGAAAGTGCATAGCTATGGGATGCACAGCTCTGTTTGCCTTCATCATTGTAACCCATAGAAAGAGAACTTGAATAAGGTCAAGGTTTCCACACTTTTCTTAAGGTGTGGAGCCTTTTATTCCATGAAAAGCTTATACAGAAATCCAGGTTATCAAACAAATAAACAAGGAGTTCTTACTCAGATAAACAAGATACATCCCCTCGCCCTATGTGCTTAATTTCTCTTTCTCCACTCTCCCAAACCCACGTCCAGTGTAGTTCCTGCAGGGAGTTCCGTAAGCTTATTTTGAAAATCACTGTGATGGGCTGGGCACGGTGGTTCACACATGTAATCCCAGCACTGTGGGAGGCCGAGGCAGGCAGATCTCTTGAGGTCAGGAGTTGGTGACCAGCCTGGCCAATGTGTTGAAACCCCATCTCTACTAAAAATACAAAAATGAGCTGGGCGTGGTGACACGCACCTGTAATCCCAGTTACTCAGGAGGCTGAGGCAGGCCAATTGCTTGAACCCGGGAGGCAGAGGTTGCAGTGAACTGGAGGTTGCAGTGAGCTGAGGTCGCGCCACTGCACTCCAGCCTGTGTGACAGAGCGAGACTCTGTCTCAAAAAAGAAAGAAAAAAGAAAGAAAATCACTAGGATGAGGAATTGTGGCCTCAACCCTGGCGGGGAAGGATAACGACAGAAAAGACTGTAGTCCACAAAGTGTCACCTAGTGGCCTTCAGACTCTGCTGTTGGTCAGTCCTGTCCCTGAGGATTCTTCTTTCCTTCTTCCTCTCCTTTTTATTGCTTTAGTTTTTGAGTCTCTTATGTGCCAGGCACCTCCCTATGTTTGAGGACATCATTAGCAAAGCACGACGAGTAAGGGTGATTAGAGGAGGTAAACATGAGTTGTTCTGTTGAGCACAAATTGGGGCTGACTCACACCTGAGCCCGATGGAGACAAAGGTGGCAAGAGTTCAGGAAGGAAAACCTTCCTTGCAGGGAAGGACACTGCAGACCTGTGCAAAAGTGAGGTGTTTGGGGCCCTGCAAGTAACTTGGATGGCTGTGGGTGGAGAGACAGGCAGAGGCCAGATTGTGAGGGGCCTTTTTGAGAGGATTGTATTCCATTCTGAAGATAGTGGGTAGTAATTACAATTTCTTTCATTAATTCTATAACATTTATTGATTGCTGTGGGCCAGACCTCTGCTGGCTGCTTGGACCATCACACATAAGAGCAAGACACAGTCTCTCCCCTCACAGAGCTCCCAGGAAGAAGGGGAAGTGGCACCCGGAGTGTAGAGAGGACGCCATGAGTGGCTGGTTCGCATTGTGGAAGGGTCTGTCTAGCAGTTGTGACATGGCTTGCTCCTGTGGCACAGTGCAATTTAGAAGTTAGTGTCTAAAACGCTATCGCCTTTTGGTAAAGTTTAAATCTTACATGTTTTAAAAGGATCAAATCATGTCTTCTCTTCAAACGTATTGGGAGGGTGCTCAGGACTTTGGGACTGGTTAGAGTGCGAGAAGCAGTGTGTTGGGTGGGCCCCTTGTTTGTGATAAGAGAAGCCAAGATGTGTGCGTTTCCAGGATCCATTCCCTTTATTGATTCTGGCAGCTTGTGTGGGTAGGGATCTGGCTTTCAAAACCCACATTAAGGCCAGGGAAGGGGAACAATCGGACTCCCTCGTTCTTTCCTTTTTAACATGGTGTGTATATAGTATGGTGCCCTGGAATCAGTGCCAGCCTGGAATTTTGGAGATTTCAACTCAATTTCCAATTCTCCTATTGACAATGGTGTGGCTTAATTCGATTCCTGGCTTTGGTGTTTTCTTTTTCTCCCTCCTCCTGCTCTCCTCCTTGCTATCCCTAGTATAAAAGAGAAAATAAAGTGTATGCACTCTACCTTCCATTGCTCCTCTGAAGGATGAGATGCCTCTCTGGGAATACTTGGAAGTGGGCTGTTCATGCACTGAAAAGCATTTTTTGGCCTGGAATCCAGTAATGCATAAAGGAGATCTTTCCTACTCACAGAAATACCATAGCCTGGTAAGAACAACAGACTGAAAAGAAACATTACAGATGAGACATGTGCTGTGTTTGGTCTGTGTTCAGAGGATCGCTGGGACACAGGAGGCCCTCCAAGGCTTTCCTGCTTGGTGGTGGTGGATCCAGCTCATTGTGGTTCTCCTGTGCCCATGAGCAAGTCTTGGTCAGGATCAAAGCAGTGCTGCAGACAAAGCTGGTGATAGCTGTTACTTTCCCTAGGCATATGCCTCCTCTTTCCTGAGTATTTCATATTTCAAATTTGACATAATATTCAGAATCTTACAGCTCACCTAAAAGAAATCAGGAGCCGTCCTAAGAAAGACATGGTGTTCCCCTGTCCTTACTGAGGTCCCAAACTGGTAGACCACTATAAATGAAAGGACGCTAGATGGGGCATTAGGGGGCGTGGGGGTGGGAAATGTGAATTCAGGAGTCTAACTGGATTTTGTATTGTACATACTCATCCTTACCAACTTTCACCGTTTTGCTGATAGTTACGCATTTTCTGGAACTCATGTGTGGTTCTCTGCAGATAATGGCACCTGGACACAGCTGTGGCTTGTTTCTGACTATCATGAGCACGGGTCCCTGTTTGATTATCTGAACCGGTACACAGTGACAATTGAGGGGATGATTAAGCTGGCCTTGTCTGCTGCTAGTGGGCTGGCACACCTGCACATGGAGATTGTGGGCACCCAAGGTGAGTGGACTAGCGCAGGAGCGGCAAAGTGACATAGGCATGAAAGGTCCGCACCATCCTGATTTAGTTCCTAGAATACCTTTTCACTGAGGAAGTTGGGGCTGGACCTCAGGAACTCTAGTTTAATTTAAAGGAAAGGAGGTTTGAGCTTCACTTAAGTGAGGTATCTACAGGGTGTTCCCTTCACCTCTGTCTTTAGAACTCCCTCAGGAACCCTATAATATCAATATTCAGCTACTTGTCAATCAATGGCTTGACGTAGTCATTTGTTATGAAGGAGTAATCATCTTAGAATCCCACAATAGACATGAGAAAAAGTGGAAGTAAAAAGATAAACCAGTGTACTGGGAACATGAGTTTAGTGATTTCCATGTTCATTGATGGGGACAGCTGGCTTAAAGGCCACTTGGTGGATTAGATGCTGGGCCTTACTAATCTGGGAAGGTTTTCCTGGAGGAAGAAGACCTGAAGCTCTGCTGCTTGTTGACTGTCATGTCAGCCCTTTGGGAGATCCTGGATCTTGTCCAATGGCAGGTGTGATCCCTGACGCCTGGTTGACCAGTGCCACAACAGAAAATCACCCATGGGGCCGGGCGCGGTGGCTCAAGCCTGTAATCCCAGCACTTTGGGAGGCCGAGACGGGCGGATCACGAGGTCAGGAGATCGAGACCATCCTGGCTAATACGGTGAAACCCTGTCTCTACTTAAAATACAAAAAACTAGCCGGGCGAGGTGGCGGGTGCCTGTAGTCCCAGCTACTCGGGAGGCTGAGGCAGGAGAATGGCGTAAACCCGGGAGGCGGAGCTTGCAGTGAGCTGAGATCCGGCCACTGCACTCCAGCCTGGGTGGCAGAGCAAGACTCCGTCTCAAAAAAAAAAAAAAAGAAAATCACCCATGAAAGTTGGGTCCTATTCCTATAGCCTGTGCAATGCCAGTTCTCATCATCGGGCCTGTTTCCTTCTGAGAACTAGGAGGCATTGTAGCAACTTGCCTTCAGTCCCTCAGCACTTCTATACCTGAGCATATTTGCTCAGGGAAGACGAGTAGTAGTACTAAATATTAATACAAATATTAGCTAAATACACATGTCCTTTTGTGGTCTCAGCTACATGAATGCATTTAATCCTCACAACAGTCCCATGAAATAAGTACTGTCATTCTGATTTTATGGATGAGAAGACTGAGGTACAGAGGGGTAAAGTCACTTTTCCAGGGTCACTGGATTAGCAGGAGGCAAAGCCAGGACTCAAAACTATACAGTCTGGCTGGAAAGTCTATGCTTTTAACATTTATATCATCTCTCTGTAAAGATCCCTGTTTTTTTCTCTGCCAGGGAAGCCTGGAATTGCTCATCGAGACTTAAAGTCAAAGAACATTCTGGTGAAGAAAAATGGCATGTGTGCCATAGCAGACCTGGGCCTGGCTGTCCGTCACGATGCAGTCACTGACACCATCGACATTGCCCCAAATCAGAGGGTGGGGACCAAACGGTAGGAGAGCCTGGGCCTCTGCCCTTGCTAAGCAGCTTCTACTGAGTATCCCATGTGTGCCGTTTCCCATATGCACAGGAGAAGGAGGTGTTGAAAAAGGAGGCGAGGACCTTGTTCTCAGCCCACTGAAAGTTGAACATGCACTCCCCACATTGGAAAGTTACACCACTGCATCTAACAGATACAAGTACTGAGAGCACAGCTCCATGAACTGTATGCACATTGGTGTTGGTGGTATTAAGGTCAGAGAGAAGGACAATCTGGAGCAGGATTTAGAAGGATAGCAGGCAACAGGTGTGGCTCGGGAAAGAGGGAAAACACTGCCATCTCCTGTGCAGAGAGCCGTGAAGGAGGCGGGGAGCATGTTGTGCTTAGGGACTGGAGAGCAGATTTGCCAAACTATAGCAGAGGTAACCTAGGATGGGCTTGCTTCCCACTTCCTGCAGAAGTGAGGTAAGAAGTAAGGAGCTGTGATTGCAAATTGACTTCATGAGTTGGAAATGGGACCGCCTTTTAATAGAGTGGAAGAGGTGGAAATCTGTTTGCTGAATCTAAATGAATTTCATTAAGATGATCCCCTGATTTATTGTGGGGGCTGGGGTGGCTGGAATCCTAGTAATTACTCATAATTACTACTCAGAGTCATTAAGGGTGCTGCTGACCACCTCTAGAATTAATTTTGACATATCTATAGTCAGGTAAGATAACAAAAGTAGTTCAGAATGAAACTTAAGCCCAACCCATCACTGTGACTACATTCAATAAAGTGAAAGACTCTGGTATCAACCAAATATTATGTACTGTTACTGCCTCTGTGACCCACGTTACAAGTAGTTCTGCCAAGAAGTCAGAACATGCTTCAAATAAACAAATCTTTTCTCTCTGTTTTTTTGAAATGGAGTTTCACTCTTGTTGCCCAAGCTGGAGTGCAGTGGCACAATTGCAGCCCACTGCAGCCTGCACCTCCTGGGTCCAAGTGATTCTCCTGCCTCAGCCTCCCGAGTAGCTGGGATTACAGGTGCCCGCCACCACGCCTGGCTAATTTTTTGTATTTTTAATAGAGATGGGGTTTCACGATGTTGGCCAGGCTGGTCTCCAACTCCTGCCCTCAGGTGATCCACCCACCTCAGCCTCCCAAAGTGCTGGGTTTACAGGCGTGAGCCACTGCACCTGGCCAAATAAACAAATCTTAATGGTTAAAAATAGAGATACACATCAGAGTAGCCTGGTATTGCCAAATCTGTGCTGAAGTGTTTAGAATCAAATCTAAAACATGGGAGTTTGCAATGAAGAGATGTGTACACTTCTTCTCCCCCAAGGGACTTTATCAGGATGATATTCTTCCACATTCAGAGGGCCCCTGAATCAATACTTTGATTTAAAGAGAGCAGTCATCATTTTCTGTGCGTGACCATGTTTGTTTTGCTATTGCAGATACATGGCCCCTGAAGTACTTGATGAAACCATTAATATGAAACACTTTGACTCCTTTAAATGTGCTGATATTTATGCCCTCGGGCTTGTATATTGGGAGATTGCTCGAAGATGCAATTCTGGAGGTACCTTTCTTTATTGCCTTTGCTCCTACCTCCCATTCCAGGACGCTGGATCACCCAAAGCTGTTTTACTGCCCCCTTTCTTTTTACAACTTGTTGGATGCCTGTTGCCAGAGCCTGAATCATCGTTTAAGGTTGCCATCAAAGGTGTGGAACCTTGGAGGCAGCTGTGCTTAGGATGTGTTTATTATTCGGGGATCAGCTTGTTGAATAGTGTTGTGTGTTAGGGTAACCATTCTGAAGGCTCGTTTGGCTTTATAAACAAACAAACATTGTTTTATTAGTCTGTGGCAGGGAGTGCCCCAGGTGCAAATAGCACAGGATTCGTGCAGGGGTCTCTCATGTCAGAAGCAGTATGTTCTAATCATTGGCTCCCAAGCCACATTCATGGGAAACCCTGCTGTTTCATTGTTAAAATAATAGTGCTAGTTTCTAAATTTGTAAAAGTGCATAGATTTTTCTTAAAGTGAGTTTTTTCTCCCATGGTTAAAAATCGTTGGCATTTGCAACTTCTTATTCATGACAGAATCCAGTAAGAAATAGTATCAGATTTAGCAGAAACACTTTTTATTGTCAACTTAGTATATCAGTGTTTTATGATAATTTCCACATATTCTGCCACATGATCAAGTTCCAGGATCTCTAGAGCCCTACCTTCAGCCATTTATCTGTGATATAAGAGATTCCAGGGCAGTGAAAGTGGTTGGAAAAAAACTAGTAGTGCTCACTTCGCCAGCACATATACTAAAATTGGAACGATACAGAGAAGGTTAGCATGGCCCCTGCACAAGGATGATATGCAAATTCCTAAAGTGTTCCATATTTTTTAAAGACCTACTATTTGATAGCACCACAGGGTGACTATAGTCAATAATTTAATTGTACATTTTTAAATAAATGAAATAATATAATTGGATTGTTTGTAACACAAAGTGTAAATGCTTGAAGGGATGGATATCCCATTTTCCATTATGTGATTATTATGCATTACATGCCTGTATCAAAACATCTCATGTTATACCCCATAAGTATATACATCTGTGTACCCACAAAAATTAAAAAAATCTAATCTAGAAAACATCTGGCAAGTCTTCCAGCAGAACTGTTTTGTATATTAATACCCTTTTCTAGCTTCCGTTTATGACATGTTTGGTAAAATCCAAATTATGGAAATAGTGCCCAGGTAGTATTCATGGAATTGGACCTCTTAAATTTTGATCAGTATATGCAGATAAAACAGACTAAGAGACCAGGCAACAGTGGCTCACGCTTGTAATCCCCAGCACTTTGGGAGGCCAAGGCGGGCAGATCATGAGGTCAAGAGATCGAGACCATCCTGGCCAACATGGTGAAACCCTGTCTGTACTAAAAATACAAAAATTAGCAGGGCATGGTGGCACACGCCTGTAGTCCCAGCTACTCAGGAGGCTGAGGCAGGAGAACTCTTAAACCCTGGAGGTGGAGGTTGCAGTCAGCCGAGATCGAGCCACTGCACTCCACCTTTGCAACAGAGCGAGACTCCATCTCAAAGAAAAAAAGAAAACAACAAATAAAACAGACTAAGAAAAATCTGGTCACACAGGTCTTAAACTGTTAATAAGTTTATTTCTTCTTATGACATCCAGAGATTGAGGCTAAATATATAATACTAACATTTATTCACCATTTGCTATGTATAAGCTCATTTAATCTTTACTACTACAAGTAAGTAATAAGTAGGTGCTATTATCATCGCTATTTTACAAATGAAGAAAATGAGTCACAGAGAAATTAGGAAATTTGTCCAAGGTCACATAACTATTTTAGTAACTCGGACTTAAGCCTGTAACTACCCCTTAGATAATTACCAAGTCCAATTCTCTATTTAAAAATATTTCCCAGGCTGGGCACCACTGTGTCACACCTGTAATCCCAGCACTTTGGGAGACCAAGGTGGGCTGATTGTCTGAGGCCAGGAGTTTGAGACCTGCTTGGGCTACATGGCGAAACTCTTATCTCTACAAAAATAAAAAAATTAGCCAGACACAAAGGCCAGGCATAGTGGCTCACGCCTGTAATCCCAGCACTTTGGGAGGCCAAGGTGGGCGGATCACCTGAGGTCAGGAATTCGAAGCCAGGCTGGCCAATGTGGTGGAACCCCGTCTCTACTAAAAATACAAAAATTAGCCGGGTGTAGTGGCAGGCACCTGTAATCTCAGCTACTCAGGAGGCTGAGGCAAGAGAGACTCCATCTCTACTTAAAAAAAATCTTATTAGCTCAAGACAGCAGGTTTTGTTTGTTTGCTTGCTTGCTTTTCTTTTTCTGGAAAAGGGCTTGAGAAAATTAATTGGCTTTTATTTTATTTTTTTGAGACAGGATCTCTCTTTGTCACCCAGGCTGTAGTGCTGTGGAGCAATCTTAGCTCACTGCAACCTCCACCTCCTGGGTTCAAGCCAGTCTCCTGCCTCAGTCTCCTGAGTCGCTGGGATTACAGGTGCCCACCACCACTCCCAGCTGATTTTTATATTTTTAGTAGAGATGGGGTTTCACTGTATTGGCCAGGCTGGTCTCGAACTCCTGACCTCAGGTGGTCCACCTGCCTTAGCCTCCCAAAGTGCTAGGTTTGTAGGCGTGAGCCACTGTGCCTGGCCTAAATTGGCTTTTTAAAAGTATCTTTTTATTATGGAAAATCTTTTAAGTTTGTAGCTTTAAAAGATGAGGACTGGCTGGGCGCGGTGGCTCAAGCCTGTAATTCCAGCACTTTGGGAGGCCGAGACGGGCGGATCACGAGGTCAGGAGATCAAGACCATCCTGGCTAACACGGTGAAACCCCGTCTCTACTAAAAAAATACAAAAAACTAGCCAGGAGAGGTGGCAGGCGCCTGTAGTCCCAGCTACTCCGGAGGCTGAGGCAGGAGAATGGCGTAAACCCGGGAGGTGGAGCTTGCAGTGAGCTGAGATCCGGCCACTGCACTTCCAGCCTGGGCGACAGAGCCAGACTCTGGCTCAAAAAAAAAAAAAAAAAGAGGACTTTAAAAAATGCAATGCTATTACCACACTTTTAAAAAATGAACATTAGGCCAGGCGCAGTGGCTCATGCCTGTAATCCCAGCACTTTGGGAGGCCAAGGTGGGCGGATCACGAGGTCAGGAGTTTGCGACCAGTCTAGCCAACATAATGAAACCCCGTCTCTACTAAAAATACAAAAAAATTGCCAGGTGCGGTAGTGTGTACCTGTAGTCCCAGCTACGTGGGAGGCTGAGGAAGGAGAATCGCATGTACCCAGGAGGTGGAGGCTGCAGCAAGCCGAGATCGCGCCACTGCACTCCAGCCTGTGCAACAGTGGAGACTCTGTCTTTAAAAAAAAAAAAAGGCTGGGCACAGTGGCTCAAGCCTGTAATCCCAGCACTTTGGGAGGCCGAGGCCGGCAGATCACGAGGTCAGGAGATCGAGACCGTCCTGGCTAACACGGTGAAACCCCGTCTCTACTAAAAATACAAAAAATTAGCCGGGCGTGGTGGCGGACACCTGTAGTCCCAGCTACTCAGAGGCTGAGGCGGGAGAA
Source organism: Rhinopithecus bieti (assembly GCF_001698545.2). Classification (NCBI taxonomy): domain Eukaryota; kingdom Metazoa; phylum Chordata; class Mammalia; order Primates; family Cercopithecidae; genus Rhinopithecus; species Rhinopithecus bieti. Next base: position 1,470,727 of record NW_016823424.1, on the reverse strand, counting down.
TGGCATGAACCCGGGAGGCGGAGCTTGCAGTGAGCCGAGATCGCGCCACAGCCAGACTCCGTCTCAAAAAAAAAAGAACGTTAGGGGCCAGGTGCCATGGCTCACTCCTGTAATCCCAGCACTTTGGGAGGCTGAGGTGGGCAGATCACCTGAGGTCAGGAGTTCAAGACCAGCCTGGCTGATATGGTGAAACCCCATCTCTACTAAAAATACAAAAATTAACCGGGCGTGGTGGTGGGCACCTGTAATCCCAGCTACTCAGAGGCTGAGGTAGAAGAATCGCTTGAACCTGGGAGGTGGAAGTTGCATTGAGCTGAGATCGTGCCACTGCACTCCAGCCTGGGTGATGAGTGAAACACTCAAAAAAAAAAAAATTTTCTTTTTTTTTTTGAGACAAGAGTCTTACTCTGTCATCCAGACTGGAGTGCATTGGCACGATCTCAGCTCACTGTAGCCTCCACCTTTCCAGGCTTAGGTGAACCTGCCACTCCAGCCTCCCGAGTAGCCTGGGACTACAGGTGCACCACCCTTCCCTGCTAATTTTTGTATTTTTTGTGGCAACAGGGTTTTGCCGTGTTGCCCGGGCTGGTCTTGAACTCCTGTGTTCAAGCAGTCCTTCCACCTCGGCCTCCAAGAGTGCTAGGATTACAGGCGTGAGCCGTTGTGCCTGGCAAACACTAATATCACTTAACATCTAGTCAGTGTTGAGATTTCCCCTGTCTCCTAATTTTTTAAAGCAGTTTGTTCAAATCAGGGTTCCAGTAAGTTTTATCCCCTGCAGTTGATGAATACAGCTCTTACATCTTTTCTTGTCTACATGTTCCCCCTCATTTTTTCTTCCCACTCTGTTTTTTTTGGAGAATCCAGGTCATTTGTCCTGTAGAGTTTCCCAGGCTAGATTTTGCAGATTGCCTAGGTAGAATTCACATATTCTACTCTTCCTGGTATTTCCTATGAATTGGTAGGTAGTTCTGGCAGCTAGAATCATTTCTGGGGGTTCGGGGACAGGGTTCCCTCTGTCCTTCCGTCCGTGACAAGTTGCGTAGTGTTGGTTCTCTATTTTTGTGTTGTTAACGTGCCATGGTGATATTGTCCAAAACTAAGAGAATGATTACTTCCCCTGCATATCTATTTGGTTCCCATGATATATAGTTGGAATAGGAGAGGCAGAAAAAATACTTGATTCTTTCCACTTATTTACCATTTTTCAAAATAATGAGGTGGTTCTTAGCCTCCCACAGAGGTGACTGAGGTTTCCTTTTTTAGACTTTAAACATGTTTGTTCCATTGAAGTTACTCATCTTATTGTCACTTAAAGGTCCCCATCTTTGGCCAGTTGGGAGCTTATCAAATTGGTATCTTTTGTTGTGACCCCAGTAGTCTTTGATAGAGTCCTTGCTTTGGCTATGAAAGAGATGTTCCTGGCTACTCTTGTGTATTTCTTTTTGTTGTTTTGTTTTGTTTGTTTTGTTTTGTTTGTGACAGAGTCTTGCACTGTTGCCCAGGCTGGAGTGCAATGGCACGATCTCTGCTTACTGCAACCTCTGCCTCCAGGGTTCAAGCGATTCTCCTGCCTCAGCCTCCTTAGTAGCTGGGACTACAGGTGTTCGCCACCATGCTTGGTTAATTTTTGTATTTTTAGTAGAGACGGGATTTTACCGTGTTGGCGAGGCTGGTTTCAAACTCCTGACCTCAGGTGATCTGCTTGCCTCAGCCTCCCAAAGTGCTGGGATTATAGGCATGAGCCACCACGCCCGGCCCCTCTTGTGTATTTATTTTTCCATACTTAGAATTAACTGACTTTTCTAAGGAACCTTAGGGGATAGTGGTATTTACAGAGCACAATGTAGGTTTTGTCACTGGCTTCTGAGTAATCTTTTCCTGCTCTTGATAACTCAGGTAGATATTTTCTTTTCTCCCAGGAGTCCATGAAGAATATCAGCTGCCATATTACGACTTAGTGCCCTCTGACCCTTCCATTGAGGAAATGCGAAAGGTCGTATGTGATCAGAAGCTGCGTCCCAACATCCCCAACTGGTGGCAGAGTTACGAGGTAAGCAGCTGGCCTCCTGTGGCTTTCCCATCAGCCTGATTTCTCCACCTTAGAAAAGGATTTCTTGACAATGGGGTCAGGCTCCAGAGGGGTCCCCTGAGAGTGTCAGTTATTATTTACTATTAGGTGCTACTATACATATACCAAGCCCTTTGGAGCTACAGTCTCTTTCCCTGGACCCTGTAGGGTGCCATTTGGAGTTCACAGCCTAGTAGAAGAAAAGGCTTTGGGCCTGGTGTGGTGGCATAGGCCTGTAATACTAGCACTTTGAGAGGCTGAGCCAGGAAGGTAGCTTGAGCTCAGGAGTTCAAGACAAACCTGGGCAGTGTGGGGAGACCCCATCCCTATAAGAAATAAAAAATTAGGCTTGGTGGCACACCACCTGTAGTCCCAGGTACTTGGGAAGCTGAGGTGGGAGGATTGCTTGAGCCCAGGAGGTCAAGGCTGCAGTGAGCCATGATTGGGCCACTGCATTTCAGCCTGGGCAACAGAGCAAGACCCTGTCTCATAAAAGAAAAAGGAAAAGGCTTTGTCCCCAAGACACAGATGAGGGAGGTGGTCAACAAGTGAGTTGTTAGCTAATTCTAAGTATGGAAAAATAAATACACAACTGAACCCAGAGCTGTTAGACACCAAGCTGGGAAAGGCAGTGCTGGAGCCCTAGCTGAGCTGAGCTTCATGGAAGAGTGAGGAGGAGGTGTCCATAAGAGAAGCCCGGAGACCAGACAGAGGAGGAGGACATGCCTGTGAGGAAAGTGGTCTTTCCAGAAACTCAGAAGGGAGGAGGTGATGTGTTTGACAGGGTTGGGATTGGGATGGAGAATGTGAATTTGGGAGAGATGGCAGATGAAATCCAGGGTGTGGGGGAAACAACATTTGATGGGAATAATTGGTATGAGGACATGTTTGTGACATACGTCCTAATAAACATGGAATTCTAGGGTCTTAAGAGTGTTCAGGGGAACAGGCTTTGCCTAGCTGAGTGCTCATGGACCTCCTTTTCATTTGTGGCTCTGCATTTCCTTTTATTTTTTTCCCAACTTTATTGAGGTGTGATTGACAAATGAAATTGTAACAAAGGTGCTGAATTGATACATGTATGTATTGTGACACGATTACCACACTCAAGTTAATGAGCACATCTGTCACCTCACGTCGTTGCCTGTGTGTGTAGTGACAGCAGTTGAGACCTACTGTTAGCACATTTCAGGTGTACAGTATTGTTGACTCTAGTCACCTTGCTGTCCATTAGAGCCCCAGAACTTACCTGGTGAAGTAGAGGTTGGTCCTGCCTTTAAAGGGTCTAACCACTAGAGGGCATTTCTGCATTTCAGAACAGAATGGCATCTTAGCTGATGCATTCGTGTTGCATCATAGAGCAGCATTTCTCACCGCACTCCTTGGAACCTTCAGGGCAGGGTTTGCTTCAGAGGGCAGGTGAGACCAGAAGAGCTGGCCTTTAGCTGCAGCGTTTGCCTTTCACTTGTGCAAGCTGTCCCTTAAAAAGGAAGAGCCGCCGGGCGCGGTGGCTCATGCCTGTAATCCCAGCACTTTGGGAGGCCGAGGCGGGCGGATCACGAGGTCAAGAGAGCGAGACCATCCTGGTCAACCAACATGGTGAAACCCCGTCTGTACTAAAAATACAAAAATTAGCTGGATGTGGTGGCCCATGCCTGTAGTCCCAGCTACTGGGGAGACTGAGGCAGGAGAATCGCTTGAACCCGGGAGGCGGAGGTTGCAGTGAGCCAAAATCGCACCCCTGCACTCCAGCCCAGGCGACAGAGCGAGACTCCTCCTCAAAAAAGAAAAAAAAGAAGAGCCAAGGAGACAAGGGAGCCTTGCAGAGCATTTCCCTAAGGTCAGCCGGTGGATCTGCCAGACTCTGCACTGAGCGGGAGGTGGCAGGGAAATGAATGAGAGCCTAGGGACCAGAAAGGCTTCTCCAGGGCATGGCCAAGCTGATGGCTCCTGGGTCTTTCTGCACAGGCGCTGCGGGTGATGGGGAAGATGATGCGAGAGTGTTGGTATGCCAACGGCGCCGCCCGCCTGACGGCCCTGCGCATCAAGAAGACACTCTCCCAGCTCAGCGTGCAGGAAGACGTGAAGATCTAACTGCTCCCTCTCTTCACACGGAGCTCCTGGCAGCGAGAACTACGTACAGCTGCCGCGTCGAGCGTATGATGGAGGCCTACCTCTCGTTTCTGCCCAGCCCTCTGTGGCCAGGAGCCCTGGCCCGCAAGAGGGACAGAGCCCGGGAGACTCGCTCACTCCCATGTTGGGTTTGAGACAGACACCTTTTCTATTTACCTCCAAATGGCATGGAGACTCTTGAGAGCGAATTGTGTGGAGAACTCAATGCCACAACTCGAACTGGTTGTAGTGGGAAGTCCGCAAAACCCGGTGCATCTGGCACATGGCCAGGAGCAGTGACAGGGCCTGAGAGGGGCCGGAGGAGCCGAGGTGTTGCCAGTGCTAAACTGCACTGAGGGTTTCCTTCAGGAATTAGCCCACAGCACACCAAGGTGGCCCGGAAGAACCAGAAGTGCAGCCCCTCTCACAGGCAGCTCTGAGCCGCGCGTTCCTCTCCTCCCTGGGATGGATGCTGGGGGGGACTGCCAGTGGAGACGGAATCTGCCGCTTGTCTGTCCAGCCGTGTGTGCATGTGCCGAGGTGCGTCCCCCGTTGTGCCTGGTTCGTGCCATGCCCTTACACGTGCGCGTGAGTGTGTGTGTGTCTGTAGGTGCGCACTTACCTGCTTGAGCTTTCTGTGCATGTGCAGGTCAGGGGTGTGGTCGTCATGCTGTCAGTGCGTGCTGGTGCCTCTTTTCAGTAGTGAGCAGCATCTAGTTTCCCTGGTGCCCTTCCCTGGAGGTCTCTCCCTCCCGCAGAGTCCCTCATGCCACAGTGGTACTGTGTTCAGCAGGCTGCTCTGCCCACCCCAGCGTCAGCACAGCTCTTCTCCTCCATCTCAGACTGTGGAACCAAAGCTGGCCCAGTTGTCCATGACAAAAGAGGCTTTTGGGCCAAAATGTGAGGGAGGTGGGTGGGATGGGCAGGGAAGGAATCCTGGCAGAAGTCTTGGGTGTTAGTGTCAGCCGTGGGAAATGAGCCAGCCCAAGGGCATCATCCTCAGCAGCATCGAGGAAGGGCCGAGGAATGTGAAGCCAGATCTCGGGACTCAGATTGGAATGTCACATCTGTCTTTCATCTCCCAGATCCTGGAAACGGCAGTGTATATTTTTGGTGGTGGTAGGTTTGGGGTGGGCGAAGGGAAGGGTGGGCAAGGAAGGTCGGGCGAGGGAGGCTGGGGTGGGGAGGGAGGCTCGTGCCATGGGGCCCTTCGTTTTTACTCGACTCCGCTCCTCTCTGATCAGCGGCGTGGAGGGAAGGTAAGCCAGGTTTGGCCATCCACGTTCAGCGAGCCTACTGAACGGCGAGACAGCCTGAGCCAAACACTGTTATTTAACAAGTCTGACGTATAGTAATTTAACCGACAGCCTGGAAGGCAGCCGGCTTGTGCGGCCTGGGTGATTTGGTCAGCATAATCTTAGGATATAATAACTTTGCAAGCATAACTTTTTAACTGGGGAGCGGTTTGATCTCTTCTTCTTTTCTTAATTTCTACGTCTGGGAGGGTTTGGATTTTAACTTCTTTTTAATGTTGGTTAAATATAAGTTTTCTGTAAAAGGCAAAACCATCTCTGTGATTTACCTCTCCAATCTATTTCTTTTTTAAAGAAATCCCTAACAAAAAAAAAAAAAAAAAAAAAAAAAAAAAAAAAAGAAAATTCTCCAATTGAACGCACATAGCTCAATCACACTGGAAATATTTGTCCTTGCACCTGAGCCTGTTCCACTCAGCAGTGAGAGTTCCTCTGCCCTGGGGCTCAGTCTCTCTTGCATTTTGTCCCCACCCTCAATTCCATGAGTGGTTTTTGCTCTAAGGCCCTTTCATGCACTGTCCAGCTGGTTGCACGCTCTCCAGGCATTTATTCGACAAATGTGTATGAAGTGCCTGCTGGGTGCCAGGTGCTGGGAATACATCTGTGAACAAGACATGCTTGGGTCCTACTCCTGGAGCACTGTAAAAAGAGCTGATTCAAGTAAGTAGATGCCTGTTGTGAGACCAGGTTTCATAATTGGTTCTACGCCCCTTTTGAGCCTAGAATTACTGTTCTTACAGAAGATCACTGAAGAAAGAGGAACCCCCACAACCCCCTCCACAAAGAGACCAGAGGGTGATGAGACCTGGGGTTTAGAACCCAGGTGAGACCCCAAATCACTGCATTCATTCTGAGCCCCCTTCCTGTCCCCAGGGGAGGTGTATTGTGTATGCAACCTTGGAGCATCTCTGCCTCCAACCCAGCAGTTCTCTGCCAAAGCCTGTAGAGGAGGGAGAGCCTTGTCCCTGCCCTCAGGCTCCCCAGTGCTCCTGGCCCTTCTATTTATTTGCCTGATCATTGCTTCTTTCCTTGCATTAAAGGAGATCTTCCCCTAACATTTGGGCCAATTTACTGGCCACTAATTTCATTTAAATACCATGGTGTCATTGGGGGGACCGTCTTTACCCCTGCTGACCTCCCACCTACCCCCCCCTGCAGCAGAACCTTGGCGGTTTGTAGGTGATGATGGAACTTATACTCCTCTGCCCAGAGTCACAAGTAGCCTCTGGGATCTGCCAACACATGTCCACTCCCAAGCCACTAGCCCACTCCCCAGGTGGCCCTTCTGCCCTGACCCCATACACAGTCCAACTCTTCCACCTCTGGGGAAGACGGAGCAGGTCTTTGTGAAGCTCCCACACCCACCCCTGCCACTTTTAACACTAAGCGAGAACTGGGGAGAAACCGAAGCCGTGTTTTTGGCCCCCGAGGCTGACCCTGATCCATAGTGCTACCTGCACCTCTGGATTCCGGATTCACAGACCAAGTCCAAGCCCGTTCTCACGTCGCCGTAAAGGCCCCCGAACGGCATTCTCGGTACTTCTGTTGTTTTTGTACATTTTATTAGAAAGGACTGTAAAATAGCCACTTAGACACTTTACCTCTTCAGTATGCAAATGTAAATAAATTGTAATATAGGAAATCTTTTGTTTTAATATAAGAATGAGCCTGTCCAATTTCTGCTGTACATTATTAAAAGTTTTATTCACAGAGCTTTTCTGGTGCCATCTGTCCCACATATGCAGTGCGGCCACCCAGCTTTTGTCAGGGGAATTGGGAATGGGGTGGATGTTCTAAGATCGGGGTCTAGTGCTCACAGCAGCTGTAGCAGACCCCAGCAAGAGGAATGCTGATCCCAACGTCCTGGGTCTTCCTGAGACTGTTGCTTTGTGTTCCTAGAGGGCGGGTCTGGCGTGTAAGGGACAGAAGACACCAAGCACCCTTTTATTGGGCTTTGTGTGAATTTGTCTTCTCACATTTTTTCCTGTTTACAAAAGAGGGTCATGCTCCTGGTAAGTCACACTCTCTCATGTCTCAGAGGCATGAGTCCTCCTCCTAAGCTGAAGTGAAATTGTGAATTCTGGGATCCTTAGGTGACTTTGAGGAGGAAGTCTTCGGTGGTTCCTCTGGGATTCTCAGCGTGTGGTGGGTGTGAATGTCCTCTCTCTCTCTCTAGGCTGAGGGAATCTAAAATAACAAATCCTAGAATCATAGTCTCCAGTTTAGATGAGACCCGCAAGATCCCCTGGTTCACCATCAGGCACTCGACTTCCCTGCTATGCCCCTGTCAGGTGCCTGTGTGGCCTCCTGCTAATGCTGGACCACAGTTCCATCTGTAGGCTCCATGGCTCAGTGGAAAACCCTTCCTTCTGTAGAGCTGGGCAACTTCCATGAGACTTCTACAGGGTTTTCAAAGCAGTTACTCTCTCTTCCCTTATAAGGTCCCTTAAAATATGTAAAGGCAGCTGTCATGAATCTTCTAGCAAAGCTTCGAGTTTCATCAGTTAATATTAGCGAATACTTATTGAAAACTCACTGCGTGCTAAGCAATGTGCCAAAATTTGCTTTACATATATTAACTGTTTTAATCCTCAGAGCAACCATATGAGATGGGCACTATTATCTTCTCTTTATGGATTAGGAAACAGGATAGGAGAAGTCAAATAAGTTGCCCAAGATCACGTAGCTCACGGGTGGAAAAGACCTTGGGTCCAGGATGTTGACCACAGAGCACAGCCCTTCCCCCACTGCACTGTCCTGCTCTGGTTCTATGTTCCTCACCCAGGCTGGCCGCTCTCTTCTGAACCTAGCTAGAGTCTGGGACCACAAAGGATGTGTACATAATGTTGCATCCAGGTATTAACAGATATCACAGACTAGAAGAAGAACCCCACAGACTGTGTGCTTGATGCCACAGATCACATCCCAGGACTGCATCTCATCTCTTGATTGAGTAAAATCCAGCTACCCTCTCCTTCCTGTATAAGGGAAGTTGGTGTTCTGAACTCAAGTGCAGGACCTTATAGTTTTATTAAGTTTCACTATAGACCATGCCCATTGCTCCAGCCTGTCACTACTTTTAAATCCTGATTATTACCCAGAGTTTTCCATTGTCCTGAGTTTTCCCAGTCTGAGACTCTGCTGGGCTGAGAAAATCAAGTAACTTACTCCTAAAAGTTTGCTTTAAGTTTGGCATCTATGCCAATAACCTAATCAGCTGCTATATTAAATTGTCCTTGTGTCCTGGGCATAATTTTTTATTTTTTGTTTATTTATTTATTGGGACAGAGTCTCTGTCGCCCTGGCTGGAGTACAGTGGTGCGATCTTGGCTCACTGCAACCTCCAGGGTTAAAGCGATTCTCCTGCCTCAGCCTCCCAAAAAGTTGAGATTACAGGCACCCGCCACCACACCCAGCTAATTTTTGTATTTTTAGTGGAGACAGGGTTTCACCATGTTGGCCAGGCAGGTCTTGAACTCCTGACCTCAGGTGATCTGCCCACCTCCTCCTGACCTCAGGTGGTGATCTGCCCACCTCGGCCTTCCAAAGTGTTGGGATTACAGGCGTGAGCCACTGCTCCCTGCCTATTATTTTAAATAGAGACAGGGTCTCCCTTTGTTGCCCAGGCTGGTTTTGAACTCTTGGCTTCAGGGAATACCTCCTCCTCAGCCTGCCAAGTTGCTGGGATTACAGTCATGAACCACTTCACTTGGCCCATAATTTTTAGATGGACAGAAATAGCAGAAGAAGCCCAAGTACTTTGTTAAAGTATCATTGTGGCCCTTTTTGATCGATCTGCCTGTTCATTGGAAGGAAAGACAGTAGTTTGTAGTGAATCTCGGCCTGGTTCAAATGAAGGCTCCTTACAGGCCATCCTGTGAATAGTCAGTCATCTTTCCAGGCATGGACCTAAAATTCACTAGGCTGTGATTGCAGGTTCAACTCTTACCATTTTGAAAATTGGAATGGCAACCATTCTAGTGCCTCTTCCTGTGCCTTTGAAGGTTGCCAACAATGTGTCATCTTAGTGAGGCCTGTGACGCAGGAGGCTTGACTTCATTTGAATGTTGTGTCACTTGGGTTATTGTTTCACATAGCTTAAATCTCCGTCCCCCAGCCCGTATGTCTTCTGACCTCTACAGGCCTTAGAACGTGCTTGCTAAACACAACCAAACGAGAATGAGGAGTGGTGGAGTTCAAGAGACTCAGGAACATAAGAGGAATGCACAGCACAGGTGAGGGAAGTAGGAGAAGCCCTGGCTCAGGCCAAGAATGGCGTTACTAGTCGGGGTTCTCCAGAGAAACAGAATCGATAGGATGGATGGACAGATAGACTAGAAAGAGAGATGACTCATGGTTGTGTGGGCTGCAAGTCAGGGTAGCAGGCTCAGAGACCCAGGGAAGAATTGGTGTTGCAGTCCTGAGGGCAGAATCCTTTCTCAGGACACCTCAGCCTTTTCTCTTAAGGCCTTCAATTGGTTGGATGAAATCCACCCACATTATGGAGGGTAATATGCTTTACTCAAAGTCTACTGATTTAAATGTTAATCACGTCTAAAATACCTTCACAGCAACATCTGGAATGGCATATGACGAAACAACTGGACAACTGTGGCATGAAAGTTATTGGGGATTCCATGGTCAGAGGATGGGATTTAAGGAATATGGAAGATATCCCTGGGTCCTTCTGAGAATTCCCCCTTGGAAGCCAAAATGGGGATTAATGGGGGCTTAGGGTGCTTTAAGGAACAATTGGTTAGCTTGGGCTCTTTTAAGAAGTATTTGTAAAGCAACCTTAATGAATGGAGTGGTAGGTAGAATAGAAAGCTATGGGGAAACCCCATCTCTACTGAAAATACAAAAATTAGGTGTGGTGGCACACACCTGTAATCCCGGTTACTCAGGAGGCTGAGGCATGAGAACCACTTGAACCTGGGAGGTGGAGGTTGCAGGTTGCAGTGAGCCAAGATTGCACCACTGCACTCCAGCCTGGGCAACAGAGGAAGAATTTGTCTTAAGAAAGAAAAGAAAAAGAAAAAAAGAAAAGAAAGCTAAACAATCCATGGTCCCTGCCCTTCAAGGAGTTTATAATCTAGACAGATAGGATTTGTACAGGCAACAATAAGGCAGATTTGGGCAAATCTCATTACAGAGCAGTATGCAAAGTACCATGGGATCACAGATGAGGTGTCTCGGGAAAGAAGTAACATATCCCTGCCCTCCAGCGGCTCCCTACCTGGTGGAATGGGTGAGTAAACAGCTAGGATGGAATGAGATCAGTACTACCATAGGGATAGAATACTGTGGGAACGCAGGCCGGGCGCGGTGGCTCAAGCCTGTAATCCCAGCACTTTGGGAGGCCGAGACGGGTGGATCACGAGGTCAGGAGATCGAGACCATCCTGGCTAACACGGTGAAACCCCGTCTCTACTAAAAAATACAAAAAACTAGCCGGGCAAGGTGGCGGGCGCCTGTAGTCCCAGCTACTCGGGAGGCTGAGGCAGGAGAATGGCGTAAACCTGGGAGGCGGAGCTTGCAGTGAGCTGAGATCCGGCCACTGCACTCCAGCCCGGGAGACAGAACGAGACTCCGTCTCAAAAAAAAAAAAAAAGAATACTGTGGGAACGCAAGAGAGTCAGGAGGTTGGGGTCAAGAGAGAGACATCTATTTTGGCCTGCTGACTGAGGAGAGGAGGGGGTTTTAGTAAAAAATAATTGCCATTCAAGAACCACAGATGTTCAATATGGCTGCAGAACCGGAGGCGGGGGTGTGATGAGGTAGCCTGCTGGAGCTGTTCCCATTGCTGAGTTCTGAAAGGTCAGGAATTCATCCTGGGGCCAGAAATGGCAAATAGGTAGCACCAATGCCATCACTTGCCCTGTGACAGCTACCTCAGACTGTACTAATCTATCAGTAATTTGTCCTCTTGAGTTGGTCTCTCTCCACATTTTTCTCAACAGCGTGCTTACTGTCCCATAAGTTAAAACACCTTTGTCATTCTTGATGTAGGGAATAGGCCATTGGAGGGTGTCTTGGTCAGCTCTGGCTGCTGCTGCTAAGTACCTTAGATTGATGGCCGGGCATGGTGGCTCATGCCTGTAATCCCAGCACTTTGGGAGGCCAAGGTGGGCAGATCACTTGAGGTCAGGAGTTCGAGACCAGCCTGGCCAACATGGCGAAACCCCATTGCTGCTAAAAATACAAAAATTAGCCAGGCATGGTGGTGCACACCTGTAATCCCAGTTGCTCCAGAGGCTGAGGCAGGAGAATTGATTGAACCCGGGAGGTGGAGATTGCAGTGAGCCAAGATCATGCCACTGCACTCAAGCCTGGGTTACAGAGTGAGACACAATCTCAAAAAAAAAAAAAAAAAAAAAAAAAAAAAAAAAAAAAACCCAGGGCTT
>NW_016823424.1:1431725-1458506 GCF_001698545.2 Rhinopithecus bieti | reverse complement strand
AAAAAAAAAAAAAAAAAAAAAAAAAAAAAAAAAAAAAAAAAAAAAAATCCTTGGACTGGGTAATTTATAAACAATATAAATGTAATGCTCCTAGTTCTTGAGGCTAGGAAGTCCCAGATCGAGGGATCAACAGGTTCAGTGTCTGGTGAGGGCCTGTTCTCCTAGATGGCGCTTTCTGTGTCCTCACATGGTGGAAGGGGGAAACAGGCTCCCTCAAGCCTCTTTTATTGGGGCATTAATTCCATTCATGAGGGCAGAACCCTCATGACCTAATCAGCCCCTAAAGATTCCATGTCTCAATACTATATCACATTGGGTATTAGGTTCCAACCTAGGAATTTTGGAAGGACACCATCATTCAGACCATGATAGAGAGTTTTAAGAAAGGGAGTGATGTGATCCTGTTTGTCTTTTGGGAAAATCACAGTGCTGACTTGAGAAAGGAATTGCAGTGGTGGCAGAGTAAGAAAAGCTGGGAAGGGGCCGAGCACAGTGGCTCACGCCTGTAATCCCAGCATTGTCAGACGCAGAGGTGGGCGGATCACCCAAGGTCAAGAGTTCGAGACCAGCCTGACCAACATAGTGAAACCTCGTCTCAACTAAAAATACAAAATTAGCCAGGCACCTGCCTGTAATCCCAGCTACACGGGAGGCTGAGGCAGGAGAATCACTTGAAACCAGGTAGTGGAGGTTGCAGTGAGCCAAGATCATGCCATTGCACTCCAGCCTGGGCAACAAGAGCGAAACTCCGTCTCAAAAAAAAAAGAAAGAAAGAAAAGCTGGGAAGAACAGCAGGAGGGACAGTGGGTAGAATACTCAGGTTTGTATTGAATAATCAGATATGAATGGTGAGGGAAAGAGGAAAGCTGACTTCAGTTTGGAGTAAAAGAGAGAATCTTAGCCTGGCAGTTTTGCATATGTGTTTGGGGGTTAGGGAAGTTGGTACACAACACTGTCCCCTGGGAGAGGGAACCAGGGATGAAACAGCTGAGCAAGTGGTTTGCCAAGTGGAAGAAGATGTGGGCAGTCTCGGGCTCTAAGAACTGCCATTTTCTTTCTTCACTATGTGCACCTGTTCTGAAATGAGGCGGGGTAAGATAACACATACCCTATGTCTTAGGAGTTGTGTGCAGATGCTGTAGGAAACCTGGAGACTTAACCTTCCTCCCTTCTGCCACTCCAACCCATTCATGCCAGAGATGCCCTGCCATTTTCATCCAAGAGGCCAGATGGTCCCTGGCCTTTGAACAGGACTAGACCCAGAGACCACCTACATTCAATGCAAATAAACTACCTTGATCCTACTGCAAGACCCCCCCAGGATCAGATCTTTGGACTGTGCCAGATTAACCATACTGCTAGATTCTCTCTTCTAGGCCCCCGAACACACACAGACACTGTCCCATGGAAATGGTCGGGCAATAGGAGCCATGAAGAAAAACAGCGACTCCCTGCCCAGTCAGCTGCCCACCAGCTGTCCACCGCCCACAAGAGGTGATGTCATGCAACTGGGGGCCCAGCCCCTCATTCCTGACAGACCAGAGAGCCAGGGCCCCAGGCCCTCTCCCTCCCACCTCCCCAGCTTAGAAGCAGTGACAGTACCCAGTGAGGAACTCCCAGTGAACTATTCCTTTCTGATAGTTCTGGGCCCCACTGATGGACAAGGCCCATGTTAGAGCTCTGAGACTTAGGTCAGACTCCAGAGGGGCCAGCACTAGCCCCAGGTGCTCTGACTTCCTCATGGTACCCTAGAGCTTAAGCTGCTCAGTGGAAGACTCAGCTCTCCCAATTTCCTCCATGGGGGCCGCTGACTGTTACATAGCCAGGCGAGGGGTTGTCCTGAAGAGAAGGGATGTTACCTAGGCCTTGTCCATTAGCTGGGCCCCCACTGTCTAAGCCCCCACCCCAGGCCAGCCAGGAGTGTCAGGAGCCAGGGCAGGCAGAGCAAAGGGAGGGATACGTGAGAGCTCATTCTGAGAGAGGCTGGCTTGGGAAGAAGGTACAGTTTGAGTGCAGATGTCTGAGGAGCCAGAGCGGTGGAGGTTTTGTGGGGAGGCTTCCTGGAGGGAGGAGGAGGGGATGTGTCCTGGTATGAAGCTGCAGGTGGTGTGCAGAATACTTCCCCCACCGCCCAAGCTTTAAAGGGCTGCAGAAGATAGGATGAGAACAGATGCTAGCCAAGAGACTTAGGCTTAGGAGAAAGCTGTGGAGAGTTGGAGAAGGCAAAGCTTTAGAGGCCTCATATATACTGCCTGGCATGCGAAGGTTAGTGCACCAAGAAGGCCTGCCAGCGGTCTGCCTTCTCCCTGCTGAATTTCACCTGCAGCAGAAGCAACTTTGATGCAAAAAACTTCCTAACTCACGCTGTGAGATTCCAGAACTCAGTGACCAAAGTGGAGCTTGGCATCCCAGTTGGCCCAGATCCTCTTGGGAGGAAGAAGAGCCGTGAGGGATCCTGAAACAGGGCTGGGATTCCAGGTGGAGTCTTCCAGCCTTTCCGCCTGGCTTGAAGATTTTCCGCCAAGAGACTCATGGCCACCAGAGGGCATCACCACTCCACAGTGTGGCATCCTGGGCTCCGGGGGCCCCTCCTTGGAGAAACTGGGGAGATTGGGAGGAGGAAGCAAGCAGGGATCTCTGAGCTCTCAGGGAGCTACCAGCAGCTGAATTAAACAGTCTTCGGAGTCAAGAGACCTGGGTTCTAGTGGGTTCTAGTCCCTGTTATGATTCTTTCTCTCCCTGGCTTCAGTTGCCTCTGTTAAATGAGGGCTTGGACCATACAGTATCCTTTCCAGAGCATAAGGCCATTTCTGGCTCTGAAATCCCAGAATTTAAGGAATCACACAAAGGACTTGATAAAAATTGCATTTCCTGGGCCCACCCTTACTCTGGGGTTCTCTAGGGCTTTCTGCCTAGCAAGAGGAGGAAACAAGGTGTAAATTCAGTCCTCTGGTGGTGTTTGCTCACTTGGAGGCCCGGAGGTGGACTGCCCTGCATTAACTGGGGAAGTCTGCCTCCACCTCAGCTGAAGGATGACTGGCTCCACAGGCTGTTAGACACAGGGGCCGTGCCACACCTGTGGCATCCAGTTCTCCAGGTTTCAGGCAAGGAGATGTGTCCAGTAGGTGACCCTCTGTGATAGCTGGAGTGGCTCCTTCACAGAGGAGGTTGTGCAAGGTGCCCTTTTGCTGGGTCCCTTTAGGGATAAGCAATGGAATGAATGGAATACATATCATTGCCTTTCCACTTTGCGCCTCCCCCTTCCCACCCCCGACAGATGCCGTCTGTCAGGAGCAGGCAACAGACGGTCCCGGGGTCCATCTGTGCTAATGCTTCACAATAGAGTCCCATGTTTCCCCACCGACACCCCCTCGGCCCCTCAGCTGATGGCCACTTGGTGGTGCCAAGGCGGGAGGTAGGAGGAGGGAGAAGAAGGCACTAAGAGAGCTACCTCTTAGCTCCTGGCAGTCCTCAATCCACCCCGGCCCCCCACCCAACAAGCATCCTGCCATCTGGACTTGTGCAATCACTAAGGGGTGGAAAAGCACCCTCTTCCACCCACACCTCTTGTAGGGGATGGGGGCCTAGAGGACTGGGGGTGGGGAGGAGAACATAGAGTCAAGGAGACTAGAGAAGAAGAAAGAAGACTGAGCCAGGCACGAGAACTGAGACAGGCAGGAGGCAGAAAGCCTTTCCTGGCCTCGCAGGTGGACGTGGCCATTGCCCCTCTGTGCTCCTTATGCCACGTGTCTAACGCAACACATGTGCAAGGTACCACTCCCTACCAGGCCAAGAGCCTCTGTAACCCCAGTGCCCAGCCAGTACCTGGCACAGAGAAGGGCTTAAACGTTGGACAACATCACAGAGTGGTTAGATTGCAGGCTCTGCAACCAGGCTGTCTGGCTTTGAATCTCAGCTCTGCCGCTGAGTGACTTAGGGCAAGTTACTTATCTTCTCTGGGCCTCCGTTTCCTCATCTGTAAGGGAGGATAATGGTGCTTATTTCGTAGGGTTGTTATGAAGACCAAGTGAGTTAATGCATGTATGTAAAAGGACACACAGAACAAACAGTGTGCATTGCACATGGTAAGTGCTCAATAAATGTTAACTGTGAAGGCATAACAGATTTGGGAAGACTGGGGGAGGAGGGGACAGACAGGGGCACTGCATTGCCGCCTCTGCTTCTTGGTCGATGGGTGCTGGGACATGGAGTCCCCAGCTTGTGCTGCTGACGCCCTGTGGTGGCTAGCCGCTCTTTAGACACCAGACGCTGCCTTCCACTTCCTCCTCTCACTTCTTATTCGGGCACCACTGACGACAGAGACTTCGGCTGGGCCATTCCCGCCTCTCCTACCGCCTGGCAGCCATGGTAACAGCCTGGGGGATGGTCCCTACGATGGGGTCAGAGAACGGCTGAGCATGGCCATCCCCCTCCAGCCCTAAACTCCCACTTGGCCTGGGCTCATCCCGGCCTCCTGAGTCAAGTCCATAGTAAGCGTCTGTCTGCTGGGAAGGGGGATGTGGTCCCGGCATCAGGAGCTGAGGAAAGGTGTGTTCAGCAGGGATCACTCAAGCCCCTCGGAGGGGATAGGCAAGAATTAAGCCTACTACTTTCAGGGTTTCCACCTCTTCCCTTTCTCCTAGACGTGGGAACAGGGGGCAGCCTCTTTCAGCTCTTCTGGGGCAGCTGTGTCAAGGGAAAATCCTGGGCCCTCTCACTCCCTGGGGGCTTCTGCGCAGAGTTCAGGGAGTCGCCTCCCTCCTCTGTCCAGCCCCCACCCCTACTGCTGCGCAAAGCCGCTGCCTCTCTCCCTGGCCTAGAGTCTCCTGCAGCCCCCTGGATCTCCTTGACTCTCCCCACCTCCCCGACTCCCCGGGCTTCTTACAGTGACCTCTTACCGTGCCCCTCTCCATGAATCGCCAGAGCTATTCGTACCTAAATTTCAAACCTTGCTCAATGTTCCTTCACAGACCCCTCCAGGTATCACGCAGCCCCGAGCCCCGCCCCGGGGGTCTCATCCCGCCCCCTCGCGTCCGCTGCTCGGTTTCCCCCACCGAGCGCCCGCAGTTTCCCTGGCCGTCGAGCGCCGTGGGCGGGGCTCCAGGGCGGCTGCGCCCCGTGGGGAGGGTCCTGCGTGCTGGGGGCGAGGCCACCCGAGGCCGCTCCCCCCCGCCCTCGGAGCCTATAAAGGGAGGTGACAGGCGGCCAGCCCGGCTGGCATCCCCGAGCCGCCGCCAGCGCCGTATCCACCGGGCGCCCGGGGCCGAAGCCATGACCCTCCGCCGACTCAGGAAGCTGCAGCAGAAGGAGGAGGCGGCAGCCACCCCGGACCCCGCCGCCCGGGCTCCCGACTCGGAAGTCGCGCCCGCCGCTCCAGCCCCGACCCCGGGACCCCCTGCAGCAGCCGCCACCCCTGGGCCCCCAGCGGACGAGCTGTACGCGGCGCTGGAGGACTACCACCCTGCCGAGCTGTACCGCGCGCTCGCCGTGTCCGGGGGCACCCTGCCTCGCCGAAAGGTGCGTCCCCCGCCCGCCTTCAGGACCTGCTTAGCCCCATTCCGTCCCCCTACAGGGCTTGCTGACCCCGCAGTGCCCTCTCCTCAGCGTCCGCGGAGTCCCCCACCCACCTTCTTCCCCGCTGGGTGCCTCGACTCCCCGCCTTCCCCGCTGCTCCGAAGGCCGTGGCCCTCGCCTGCACACCGTGCCCGGGCTCGGTGGCTCTCAACTCCGCGCCCCATGCGCGCCGCCCCATCGCGCCCCCTCTCTCCCTCCTTGACTCCTCCCGGCACCCCCCTTATCCTACTCGCTCCATCTGGCTTTCTGCTCCCCATGCCCCTCCTCCTCGTGGCCAGGTGTCCCGAATCCCCAGGATCCCCTCGCCCTAGGGGCAGAGACGTCCCTAGACAAGTTGGAGGTCTGAGAGCCCCCGGTGGGAGAGGTGGGCCGGTGGCCGCGCCGCGTGCGTTCTCACTCTGAGGAAGTGCGTGGGGCGCCGCTGACTCCGGAGAGCACACCCTTCCGAAGGGACTCCCCGATTCCTGGGCTCGGGGCCTGCCGCCTCGTCCCACGTCTGATGTGCGGGGCGCGAGGGCCACAGTTCCCTGGACTTCTGCCGGAACCGGACGTAGTGGGAGGGGTCGCAGGGAGCCCACGGGGCAGGAAGGATGCGGGCCGCGCCCACCTCAGAGTCTCCCCTCCGCCAGCCTCTTCCTCTGGCCCCAGGGGACCTGAGGCTCAGAACCTACACAACACCAGGTTAAGGAGAGGGGCCTGGTGGTCTTTCCTCACCCAGCCACCCTCCCTTGCCCCTGGCCCCCAGCTAGCCCCCACACAATGAACAGCTTGTTGAGAATTTGCATTTTATGAAAATCATGTTGAAAGACAAAGGGGTCTCTCTGTGCTGCCCAGTCCTTCCTCCCTGGCCATTTGGGAACTGTCCCCACCCCTGAGGCCAATCTGGTTCTGACCCTTCCCTTCCTTGCCTTGGACAGCTTGGGGGGAGGGTTAGCAAAGGCACAGACCAGAAAGGCCCTGGGCTGTGCAGGCTCCAAAGGAAAGGGCTGCTCTGGGACTGGACCTCCTCCAAGGACCAAAAAGTTAGGGAGGGTGAGAGACTAGTTTATCAAGGACCCTGAAGAGACAGGAACCTTCATCTCTCATCCTTCCCCCACCCCCCTGCCCCAAAAGAACTCCCCATCTCGCTCCTTTAGTGAGACTTGCTGACAAGTTTGACATCTAAGATGTTTTGTCCCAGAAAGCACAAAATGTATGACAATGGAGAGAGACCCAGGTGTAGCTGGGCACAGCTGGTCACCTGCAGCTGGGATCCACAACTGGTCCCTGAAACGGCCTGTACCTTAGGAGACCTGGCACCTCTGTCCCCACATTCTGGCTGGGATTGCCAGCCCTTCAGGCCAGGGTCCCTGACCCTAGCCCTCCCAAGCCACTGTCTGTAGCTGAGAAATTAGATGGAGAGACCCAACTGGCGGAAGGTCCTCGGAGCACCTTGATAGGTGAGCCCAGGGGACACCTATCCTCTGAATCCCACTGGGGAAGAGCCCCTGCCTCAGTTTTGGGAGTCTGGATGGCCTGAGCCTCTACAGACATGGGCCCTAGGGGTGGAGACCATTCTAGAATAATGATCTCTCCACCCGCTGCCAGTGTGGAAACCAGCAAGGGCTTAGAGGTTCATGGATCTGGAACCCAGGAGGATGGTTGTGTCCCTGCAGTCCCAGGTATGAAGGTAAGGCCTGTAGAGAAAGTTGAGGAGTGGTGCCAGTAGTGACACTTGGCAAATAGTTCTACCAGCACCAAAGCAGGTGTGGATGTGGAGTTGGCAAGAGGCAAACAGGAAGTGGGTCGCTGTGTCCAGGGTAGCACTCTCAGCATCTATTCAAGGACAGTCCTGCCTCACCTGCTCCTTCTGACCATCTTCCTGCCCAGGGCTCAGGATTCCACTGGAAGAATCTCAGCCAGAGTCCTGAACAGCAGCGGTGAGTCACCAGCACCCAGCCCCTGCCATGGTCCAAAGGGGTGAGGTGCTGGGTTGGGCGGTGCCAGGACAGCATCTCAATCTAGCGAGGGTAGTCATTCTCCTAGCCTTTAAACATGGCTCCCCCGCTGAGAGTGAGGGGCAGGTGGGGTGTGGGCTGTGTGAAGGGGTGGCAGAGAAAGGAGGTAGGGACTTTTGAGTCATTAGGTGCTCTTCAACCCACCCCCAGTCCCTGCCAGTTACCCCTCCCTGGGGAGATCTGGATGAACAGATGTGGGAGGTGGGAGGGGGTGTAGGCAAAGTCTATGGGGAATGTCCTAACCCAGGCCTCCTGGGCTCCCCTGAGCCCTCCCAACCTTGGCAAACTCCATGGGCCCAGACCTTAGCCAGGCTGTGTCCAGCTGCTTGGGGCTGGCTACCCCTGCCTCCAGAATGTCAGTCCTCTTCTGGTCTCAGCCTGTGGCAGCCCTCTAAGGAGGGATCTGAGTGTGGGCAGAAGTAAGTGCTGACTCCAGGCCCTGGGACCCCACAGTTTCCCTTCTCTACTCATGTCCCATCCCTGATTTGGGCTTGACTTTCTCTAAAATGGATCAGCAACTGGCGGGCTGGCCAGATTGGCCTGTTTGGCCCTTGAGCTAATAATTTTTAAAGAGTTATAAAATAAAACAAAGAACAATATATGACAGAGATCATAAGGGGCCTGCAAAGAAAGCCTAAAGTATTTACCATCTGGCCCTTTGCGGAAAAAGTTTGCTGACCCTTCCAAAAAACCCTAGAACATTGGGGTAGACACCGAACTCCCAGCCACCCTGCTCCCTGCCCCAGTAGTACAGAGAGAGGGGAAAGGCCTGCTGTTCAGAGCGAGAGGGGCTCGAGTTGGAGTCGGGAGGTGCTGCTCAGCATTTGGGGGAATATCTGGGTCAGGCTGGGAGCGGAGGAGCCTGGTCTCCAGGGCCTTTCTGAGGCTGAGCTACTTGAAGGGGCCTTTGGAGGCTGCTTTAACTGTGCCTCTGGCTGGGCGGGAAGGAAGGGGGTGGGAGTGGGCAGAGGAAACTCTGGGCTCCCCCAGCAGGCGAGGATCTGGAGCGGCTCCAGACCATTGTGTCCAGCGGGCAGGCCTTCAGTGCGGGAAGGGGCGGCCTCGAGGCTCCCCTCCCCCAGCCCCCACATCTGGTGGGCTGGCCCCAGCACAGCTGGGAGGAGCAGCTGTGGTCTTGCTGAGCCTCGTGACTGGCCTCTGGGGGTGGGGCCAGTCCTCTCCCCAAAGCTGTGGAACAGAGGAGGCTCCAGGCTGTGGCTGAATTTGGGGCCTTAGCTAGTCAGTAAGTGGTACTGTAGGGCTCACTGGAAAGCTGGGGTGTGGCTAAAAAACTCAGCCAGCCCATCCTTCAGGGGACCAGCCCTTCTCTGTGCTTCCCTCCCACCACTAGAGGCTGGATTGGTTCTCTGTGGCTCCATGAGGCTGATTTCAGTTGGGTATGGGAAAGACATTCCAATAATCTGTGAGGAGACTGAGCTGTCACTGGAGACTGAGTCCTGCTGGAATTTCTAGACCAGTTGCCAATATCCAGGGAGGACCAAGCTATGGGACTGCTACACGTTTTAATCCTGATTGTCTTGACCCCTGTGTTTCTTGCAGGAAAGTGCTGACGTTGGAGAAGGAGGATAACCAGACCTTCGGCTTTGAGATCCAGGTGGGAGAAGCTGCACACAGGGGTCGGGGGGTTGAACGGCCAGCCTGAGGGATGCATGGACTTGTCCCAACCCTGGGCTGAGGGTCCCCTTGTCCATTACAGACTTATGGCCTTCACCACCGGGAGGAGCAGCGTGTGGAAATGGTGACCTTTGTCTGCCGAGTTCATGAGTCTAGCCCTGCCCAGCTGGCTGGGCTCACACCAGGTGGGGCCTGAGCCCAGGACACCCAGGTCTGGGAAGGGGATATGACCTTACTCCCAAACAGAGGGGGTGAGAAATCTCTCCTGAAATCAATTCCTCTTCCTTTTCCTTCTTTGAGAAGGCCAGAGAGAAGAACGGATAGAATCGGGGCTTTGGATCTAGGCAAATTTGCCATGTACTGTGTGATCTTATACAGCTCCATCTACAAAATGAGGGTAATAATGCATCCAAACATCACAGTGCGGCAAGGGGATTCCCTGGGCACAAAGCCAGGGCCTAATTAATGGTGGATGTTGCTGCTGCTGCTCTGATTCCTCCCAGCAACCTGGCAGTCAGCATGGGCAAGAGCTGGGGAAGAAGGAACATTCCATTAGGTCTGCTTGATATTGGGGATCAGGCCAGTCCTGCCCCCAAATGGACCCGACGCTGAGGAACTGATGTTACTCCCTTTAAAAAAAATAACTTTTTTTTTTTTTTTTTTTTTTTTTTTTAAGAGACAGGGCCTCACTCTGTCACTCAGGCTGGAGTGCAGTGGCATGATCATAACTCACTATAACCTTGACCTCCTGGGCTCAAGCAATCCTCCTCTTGCCTCTGCCTCCCAAAGCAATATGTTACTTCCTCTAACAAGGAAATTATGCCTCAATAGGAGACCCCTGGATTGAGCAGATCTAGAGTCCCCAGGTTCCAGGAAGGGCAGCCTGAAACTGTACGAATCAATCCCCCCTCCACCATCCTTGCCCCTAAGCTCCTACATCCTTCCCACTTACCAGCAGCCCATGCTAGCTATCATAGTCCATTTTCTGTTACCATAACAGAATACCTGAGATTGGGTAATTATAAAGAAAATA
The DNA here is from genome assembly GCF_001698545.2 of Rhinopithecus bieti. Lineage (NCBI taxonomy): Eukaryota > Metazoa > Chordata > Mammalia > Primates > Cercopithecidae > Rhinopithecus > Rhinopithecus bieti. Next base: position 1,448,267 of record NW_016823424.1, on the reverse strand, counting down.
GGTTTATTTAGCTCATGGTTCTGGAGGCTGGGAAGTTCAAGACTGGGTGGCCGCATCAGGCGAGGGCCTCATGTTGCACTCTGACATGATGGATGACATCTAATGGCAGGAACGCCTGCAAGAGTGGCGAGTAGGCACATGCAAAAGAGACAAAACATGGGTGATCTTGCTTTATAGCAACCCACTCGCCAGGTAGCTAAACCAGTCCTGCCAGAGCAAGAAGTCACTCCCCAAAAACAGCATGAATCCCTTGATTGGATGGATCCTTCATGGCCCAAATGCTGGAGTGCAATGGCATGATCTCGACTCACTGCAACCTCCGCCTCCCAGATTCAAGCAATTCTCCTGCCTTAGCCTCCTGAGTAGCTGGGATTACAGGCACCGGCCACCACACCCAGCTCATTTTTGTATTTTTAGTAGAGATGGGGTTTTGCCGTGTTGGCCAGGCTGGTCTCGAACTCCTGACCTCAGGTGATCCACCCGCCTCAGCCTCCCAAATTGCTGGGATTACAGGAATGAGCCACCGCGCCTGGCCCCAAATGCCTCTTCAAGGTCCTACCATCTCTCAACACTGTTACATTGGGGATAAAGCCTCAACGTGAGTTTTGGGGACAAACCATATTTAAATGATAGCAGTAGCCAAGTAGTATACTACAACTTGTCAAGGTAGTTTCACATCCACTCTCCTTCCCCATCATCCCTGAAGCAGCCACAGCAGGGATCCATACCCCTTTTTACAGATGGGAATGGAGCCCTCAGATGGGGCACGCCATGCTTGAGGTCAGGAGGCTCTGCAGTGGTGCAGGGTAGCAGAACTATCCCTCTAGGGGCCAGTCATTCCCTGTGCTTCTCTCCCACCACCAGAGGCTGGACTGATTCTCTGTGGATCCATGAGGCCCTGCCACGCCTGGGGCCAGGGTCGTTTCCTAGCCGGGTGCTGCTCACCTGCCCTTCCCTGAATTGACTGGGTCTTATGGCCAGCGTGGACTAGACAGAAATAACCAACTCTGAGGGCAGCCCAGGGTCCTGGGTTGGCTTAGCTTTGGGACAGAGCTTGAGAGTAGAGTGAGGGTGTTGGGTGTGTGAGGTCCCTGCCCTTTGGCTGGGGTGCTGAGCCTGGACAACTTGGTAGTCACTACAGGCCCAGAAGAATGGCTGTGGTTCTGTGTGTTTGGATCGAGTATGAGAGATGTCAGAGGAAGTCTACCGAGAACCATGAGAAGTTGGAGGAGGGAGTTCGGGAGTTTTCCTTGGAGTTACTACCCACTCCTCTCCCCTTTCTGGCTAAGGTAGGATGCTGGAATTCTAGCATGCCCCATGGAGCAAATCTAACCCCCTTGTCTGCCTGGCAGGGGACACCATCGCCAGTGTCAATGGCCTGAACGTGGAAGGCATCCGGCATCGAGAGATTGTGGACATCATAAAGGCATCAGGCAACGTTCTCAGGTATGTCTGGGAGCTGAGGTGCCCGAGGACTCCTGAGCTCAGCCTCTTGGTATTTCCTCAGCCTGTGGCTCACTCAGCCTTTGATTCCCCAACCTCAGACTGGAAACTCTATATGGGACATCAATCCGGAAGGCGGAACTGGAGGCTCGTCTGCAGTACCTGAAGGTAGGGAAACCCAGATAATGTCCAGCCTCCATCCTCCTCTTCCCAAGCCTCTGCCCTGTGGGGGGTCATTTATATCTGAATCTCCTTTGACTGAAGGTTTCTTCTGTCTACTCCCTGACCCCTTGTCTGTACCCACGTCCTGCTAGTTTCCTGCTAGCTTGTGACAGTGGGGTGGGGACTCTCTCTTGCAGCAAACCCTGTATGAGAAGTGGGGAGAGTACAGGTCCCTAATGGTGCAGGAGCAGCGGCTGGTGCATGGTGAGTAGATCCCGGGGTGTGAAGGGCCACTTGTTCTGCTACAGACACCCCATCTGTGCTACCCCCTCAGAACTGGCAGGTTCTAGTAAAGAAAGGTTTACTAGTAAACCTCCACAGTAAAACAAGGTTTGTTGAGCTACTACTACTTTGGGTACTGCCGCACCCACATTTCTGGTTATTCTCACACTAGCCTGCAGGTAGTGTCATCTTCACTTTACAGAGGGCTCAAAGAGTTGAACACCAGGGCTCAAAGAGTTTGTGTCAATTCTTTCCGAGGCCCTTTTGTGCTAAGCGGCCCCCATAAGGATCTAAGTGATAATTCCCGATTTGCGGGTGACGGAAGTAGGGTCTCAGGGTTGTGCCTGGCCAGGGCCACAGAGATAGATGGTCAGCAGGACGGAGTGGGGATGCCCCATCCATGCCCTCCGACCCTCTGCGGAGGACACTACGGCCCAGGCCTGACCCACCCCCCGACCTCTCCCGTCTCTGCGCAGGCCTGGTGGTGAAGGACCCCAGCATCTATGACACGCTGGAGTCGGTGCGCTCCTGCCTCTACGGCGCGGGCCTGCTCCCGGGCTCGCTGCCCTTCGGGCCTCTGCTCGCCGTGCCCGGGCGTCCCCTCGGAGGGCCGGACGGGCCGAGGGCGACGCCGACGACGCCGTCTACCATCGTGCTTCTTCGGGGACTCCGATGCCGCGGCGCTGCCGCCCCGCCGCCCCCGGTCCGCAGTCCTGGGTCCGCCCCGCTGAGACCCTGCAGTGGGGCCGGGCCCTGGCCGCGGGCCGCGTTAGAGCCGCAGCGCCAGTGTGCGGGTGCGCAGGCCCTGCGCGGGGCGGAGCGGGGCGCGCGCGGGCGCGCTCTGGACTGAGGCCCGCGAGCAGGCCCTGTGCGGCCCCGGCCTGCGCAAAACTAAGTACCGCAGCTTCCGCCGACGGCTGCTCAAGTTCATCCCCGGACTCAACCGCTCCCTGGAGGAGGAGGAGAGCCAGCTGTAGGGGCGAGGGCGGGCAGGGAGGTATTTATTTATTTATTCGCAACAGACAGCGCTAAAAGAGGGGGAGGCCGAGCCAAGAGGACCCCAGGAGCCCAGAGCAGCGGGAGAGGGTCCTTGCTAGCCTCAGCCCACCGGGTCGGTTCCTGGCTGGTGTCTGCTGAGGGAGTGGGGGGCCCAGCCCCTTCTCTTCTCCCCCGCCAAACCACAGTGGGAGCTGGGGCAGGGGAGAGCCAGGAAATCGGGGGCCAAAGATGGGGGTGCTCGCCTACAGTCTGTATCTGTAGTGCCTTGTGGGGTATCCAGGAACACCCTCCCAGCAGGGGATAGGGACCTTGTCCCATGAAGCCCTCTCCTCAGCTTTACTTGCTCCCCCGCCCTTAGCCTTGGGGAGAAATGGCCCGTGGTGGGCTGACCCCCCACCCTCCACACACAGTTCCACGACCCAGCGGGCCTCCAGGGGCATCGGGTGCTGGTCCTCCTCCCTCCTGGCCTCGACCCCTAAGGGGTTCGTCCCTCCCAGGGGCCTGTAACTAAGTCGGGTCCTGCCAGGCAGGGGGCCTGTGTTCTGTGCCCCTTGGGGGACAGGAACGGGCAAGTTCAGGTGGGGTGGGGACAGCACAGACTGTTCCACCGTTCTGCATATTGTTGCTTCTGAACCACAAACTGTATAAAATGGATGGTTTTTTGCATCTGTGTCAGTGTGGTGACTGCCTGAGGGGGAGGATTGGGCTGGGGCAAGCTCTGACTCCACCATCCCAGCCCCCGCCCAACGCACACACACGTCTTGTTTTCTTGCAGCCTGAAGCCAGGGAAATAGGCTGGGAGATTTAAACTTACATGTATGGGCCTGAGCTGGAGGCCTCACACTTCACAGCTTGAGCCTCCCTCCCCAGATACCCAAGCAGGTGGTGGCCAAGGCTTGCCTCAAGTCCTCAGCCATCCCTGTAGAAATACGTGTCCTTGGCACGCCTTTCTTCCCAGCTTCTGAGGTCTCCCTTGAGGGGCACAAGCCAGATCTGCAGGGACCTGAGGCATTACCACCTGGCCTGTGACGGACCCAATCACGGATCACCCTGTTGTTCTAGCAGTCTTCAGCGGTTTCCCATAATCCCAGGATGAGATTGATTTTTTTTTTTTTTTTTTTTTTTTTTTTTTTTTTTGAGATGGAGTCTCCCTCTGTCGCCCAGGCTGGAGTGCAGTGGCCCCATCTCGGTTCATTATAACCTCCATCTCCCGGGTTCAAGTGATTCTCCTGCCTCAGCCTCCCGAGTAGCTGAGATTACAGGCAGGCGCCACCACACCCAGCTAATTGTTGTATTTTTAGTAGAGACGGGGGTTTCACCATGTTGGCCAGGCTGGTCTGGAACTCCTGGCCTCAGGTGATCTGCCTGCCTTGGCCTCCCAAAGTGCTTAGATTACATGCGTGAGCCACCGCGCCCAGCCTCCCCGGATGATATTCTGACCCCTGCTGGCCTCTGCTTCTCACTCCCTGCTCTGGTTGCGCTGCCGGCTGTACTTGGCACACTTCAGACCCCTTCTATCAGGGTCTCTGCCCTTGCCCCTCCCACAGATGGCTCCTTCAGTCCTCAGCCTGCCTCCTGAAGGCCTTCCCACCCAGTGGGAAATACAGTCATACCCTTCTCTGCGACAGCTCTGTTTTATTCCCATCAGATTATGCATCGCCATCCGTGACTGTCTTGACTTTTATGGGTTTATCTTTGCCTGCCCTCCCCACCCAGGAGGATGCACGCTTCTTGCAGCAGTGCTCAGGAGGCTTTTCTGTCTTCACTGCTTTATTCTTGCCTGATGCTAGCACATGGTAGACCCTCAATACAGTGTGTGCCGACATAGTGTGTGCTCAAACATCTCCAAGTGGTGGTCATGACCTCTTTGAAGTGACCTGTCTGGGATCATACAGCAAACTAGTGGCAGAGCAGGGCCTGGGACTTGAGGCCCCTGCTCCAGTGCTCCTCCCGGGGAGTAACCAGTGTGCAAGGGGTGGCTTTGAGTGAGGTCTGAGCAGACCCTCCCCACCTGTCCTGCACCATGGTTCTTGCTTTTTGAGTGGGTCCCGTTTCTGTTTCTTCTTTTGCTCCTTGAGCATCCCTTCTGCACACAGCAGTCAGCGTGATCTTTTCAAAAAGGAAACTGGATCACAACCCTCCTCTGCTTAAACCCATTATTATGCCTTTCCCTGGAATAAAAGAATAAGATCCAAACTCTTTACCATGGCCTATCCATAACACGTCCCTCTGGGGAGACAACAACACAGCATCCCTTTCTCCAGGCTGACAGCAACCAGACAGGCCCAACAGTTTGGTAATTGGGAGTCTTTTGTGCAGTACCTAACCTCTGCAACTATATCCTGATGCCCTGCATGAATTCCTCTAGAATTTGGTCTGTGCCTCTCCCTCTGATCTCAAATTGTTTCTCCTTCCAGGTCACTTGTTACATCTAAGCCACACTATCCTTTCTGCTCCTATTCCTCAAATATGCCAAGCTCTCTCCTGCCTTTGGCCTTTGCCCATGCTGTCTTCTCTGCCTGGAACACTCTTCTTTGCAAGAATGATTTCTCTATCCTCAAGCCTCAGCTGAAACATCACCTCCTCAGAGAGGTTTGCCTGATCAAATAGGAAGTAGTTCCCTGACCCCATTATTCTTTATTTTGAGTCATCTGGGGTTTTTGTTTGTTTGTTTGTCTGTTTTTTGAGACAGAGTTTCACCCTTGTCATCCAGGCTGGAGTGCGACCTCAGCCTCCTGAGTAGTTGGGATTACAGGTGCCTACCACCACACCCAGCTAATTTTTGTATTTTTAGTAGAAATAGGGTTTCACCATGTTGGCCAGGCTGGTCTCGAACTCCTGACCTCAGGTGATCCGCCCGTCTTGGCCTCCCAAAGTGCTAGGATTACAGGCATGAGCCACCGCACCCGTCTATTTTCTTTTTTACTTCATAGCACTTTCTCCCAATTGGGAATCGCACTGACTTCTTTTGTTTCTGTCTTGCCTTTGTGAGGGCAGGAGCCCAGCCTCGTTTGAAGTTGCACCTCCAGGGCCTAACAGAGCCTGGCACACAGGAGGGGCTCGGAGGTGCTCTATTAACTCATGCCGATGAGTGAGTGCCTCCTTGGGGCCAACCCTGCCTGGGGTAACCACCACCTCCCCACCTCTGAGCCCCAGGGGCTGGGTGAGATGTCCCCTCTTCTGCTCCATCTGTAGCTGGCATCTGTAGGCCCTTTTCTCAAAATCCCTTTGGGGTTGGGTGGTGGCCCCAGCAAAAGCACCTGCACCTGGCCACCCTGTCCTCCCCAGTCCCAGGAAGGGAGGACATTTGATTAAGAAAATGGAGCTGCCCCAAGCTCACTGTTTGAACAGCTGCTCTGTGGCGATGACAAACATTGGCTCCCAGAGGCTCAGGTCTAGGGGAGGGGGCCCCCTGACACCTTTGTTCCCAGATCCCAAGGCTGCCAGGAGACCAACTGCCTGGGCATAGCCTGGCACTTTACAGGGGGTGGAAGGCTGCAGGGGCCTCCCTAGATTCTCCTCCGAGTAGATTCCAAGTCCCTTGGCCATCAGTCTGTCCCTACCCCCTGCCATGTAGCTAGTCCCAGGAGTGATGTCGGTGCCCCCTCATCCAGGCTGATGGGGACTCCTGGCCAGCCGTGAGTTCGTAGGGGAGGGTGAGGGGTGCCCAGGGCGGGGCTAGATCCCACCTCTCAGCTGATGGGATGACGGCACCAGCACAGCAGCCTCCTGCCGTGTAGGTGGGTGACAGGGAGTGACTAATGTGCGAGCTGCGATGCTAAAAATTAACCCAGGGATCGTGTTTGGCGGAGGGGGTGGGGGTGGATGGGAAAAGGAGCAGGGACTCAGAATACTGTGTGGTCGGTATTCCCCCTGCCCTGCCACCCCTCCTTCACCTCCCACCAGCCTTCTGCTCCTTTAAGCCTCAGGGAACTCTGTGGGAGCCCCTCCCCCATGCTAGGCCAGAAGGGGCTCCCAACAATTCCAGGGGAGGACAGAGGCCTCCACTCCAGGCTTCATGCATGGTCAGGGGAGGGACATGGCCCTGCTGACAGGGTTCTGGTCTGAGGTCCCCACAGAGCCCTGCAGAAGCAGCAGTGCACCTAGCAAGGGCAGGTTCCCATCATCAGGCTGGGGGTGGGCAGTGGGGGTGGCAGCTGCACCACAAGAAAAGAATAGGTGGCCGGGCACAGTGGTTCATGCCTGTAATCCCAGCACTTTGGGAGGCTGAGGCAGGTGGATCACCTGAGGTCAAGAGTTCAAGATCAGCCTGGCCAACATGGCGAAACCCCATCTCTTCTAAAAATAAAAAAATTAGCCAGGTATGGTGGTAGGTGCCTGTAATCCCAGCTACTCGGGAGGCTGAGACAAAAGAATTGTGTGAACCTGGGAGGTGGAGGTTGTAGTGAGCCAAGATAGCACCGCTGCACTCCAGCCTGGGCAACAGAGAGAGACTCCGTCTCAAAAGAGAAAAAAAAAGAAAAGGATAGGTGACTTCTGTGTCGCTATGTGCTGGGCTAACACTTCCACATCCATTACCTTACTGAGACCTCACAGTACATCTGAAAGCTGTGTATCACTCTATTTGACAGATAAAGAGACTGAGAATTAGGTGAAGGCAGCATAGCTGGCGCCTGGCAAGGCCAGGATGCTCTCATGCCTGTTTGTCTCTATAGCTTAGGGTGGTGAGAAGGAAGTCTTCCTGGAGGAAGACGTGTGAGGACAGGGTGGAAGAGATGGTGAAGAATGAGCTGAGCCTCTCAGGCTAGGGGCCTCACCTGTGGAAAAAGAGGTGTTGGCGTGGTGGGTGTATGAGAGGTAGGACCTGAAAGAGTAGGTCCGAGGTTTGCCAGGGAGCAGTAGGAGGAGGGGCCAGCCCAGAGAGCTCCCGGTTCCACGCATGCGGGTGTTGTGCTGAAGGGAGGAAGAGCAGTCCCGCCTAAGGGGAGCATAGCCGGGCTCTGGAGACGGTGGGGTGCACAAAACAGGGGAGGAGGGCTTGGAGAAGAGCTTTGCTAACACGTGGGAAAACTTATTAGAAGGAGTGAACCTCCGAACCCTCCCATTTCCCCTGGAAACCAAACCAGAGACCTTGCGCTGAATGGCAGCAGGAGAAGAAGGACAGCAGGAGGCCCTTTCTGCTGCCCAGCTGGAGCTCATGCGGCTGGGAAGTGAGGGAGGCTGTGGGATTCCCCAGCTCAGGAGAGACGTCAGGCTGGCTGGCTGGGAGGCTGCCTGGTCCTGCACTGACGGGTGGATGAAATGACGGTAACTGGGGAGTGATGGGCTCAGAGAAGTGAGACAGAAAGGAAGCCGGCGGCTGTGGAGGGGCCAGGGGAACCCAGGAGAGTTCCTCAAGAGAGTAAAACAGCCAGAGTGCAGCGATGTGCTGACCCCTGGTGGGGACCCCGGAACACTGCGCCTCTCGGAGCCCGGACCATACCAGGTGGAGAGGGAGACAGCAGGGCTCTCCCATCAGCCAACCGCGGGGGGCAGCCTCCCTCCCTCCTTAGAGCCCACTTCTTCAGCCCTTCCTCAGCCTGCTGCAGGCTCGTACAAAGTGGAGCCTCCCCTGAACCCCACAACCATTTATCTGAAGTGTTCAGACACCCTCCCAACGCTTCTGGTCCCCAGGGACTCTCCTCACCCCACCACCCAGATTGTGGGCTCCCAAGGGAGTGAACCCCATCTCACGCCAGCACTGATGGAAGGCAGGTACGTCTGCATGAATGAATGAATGAACAGTTGAGTTCACAACATCTAACTAAATAACCAAATGACTCCAACCAACAGATCTTCTCTGCACAGAGAACCCTGTGTGGTATGAAAGCTCATGGACTGGGGTTGATAGCGGAGAGGAAACATACTTTTCAACTGCAAGATGCAAGAGTGTTTTTATTATTTATTTATATTTTATTTTTATTTTTACAGATGGGTCTTGCATGCAATCAATATGGGGACCTCCCAGGAGCAGGAGACCACCAGGTTGCCTAAGACACATGAATTTTTGCTTTCAGGGACACCTCCTAAGCTTCAGTGATCCTTCCATCTTGCAGTTGGCCTTTGTGGGGAGAACACACAAATTTATGCAAAAAGTAAAAAATGCAAATACTGCCTCTGGGTCTCTTTCCCAGCTGCTCCCCTACAAAGTCACTTAGCCTTTAGTGTCTCACAGTTGATCTGGTCCACTCAGCAGCCCACAGAGTGACAGCCCACCCAGGTCCCAGCATACGTAGCTTCTTCTGGAGCCCCCCAAATCTCACTCTAGTTGAGGGCTTGGCACGAGCCACTGTCTCTGAGGAGTGTGGTCTCTGGGCAAATAAGGCAAGACCAGTGGTTGACAGCTACAGCAGTCAGTAGGGTGGGGAACATTTAACAGCAGATAGGGCCATACTCCTACCCTTGCCATTCTTTTTTCCCTTCCCCTCCCCCTTGCAATTCTTTTCTGTTTTTTGTTTTTTGAAACAGGGTCAGCTGGGTGCGGTGGCTCACGCCTGTAATCCCAGCACTCTGGGAGGCTGGGATCACTTGAGGTCAGGAGTTCAAGACCAGCCTGACCAACACGGTGAAACCCAGTCTCTGCTAAAAATATATTAATTAGCCAGGTGTGGTGGCACATGCCTGTAAACCCAGCTACTGGGAAGGCTGAGACAGGAGAATCGCTTGAACCTGGGAGGTGGAGGTTGCAGCAAGCAGAGACTGGGACACTGCACTCCCGCCTGGGTAGGGCAACAGAGGGAGACTCTGTCTCAAAAAAAAAAAAAAAAAAAAAAAAAGAAGGGTCTTGATGTGTGGTCCAACCTGGAGTGCAGTGGTGTAATCATAGCTCACCGCAACCTCAATCTCCTGGGTTTAAGTGATCCTCCCACCTCAGCGTTCGGAGTAGCTGGGACTACAGGCCTGTGCCACCACGCCAGGCTAATTTTTGTATTTTTTGTAGAGAGAGGTTTTGCCATGTTGTCCAGGCTGGTCTCAAACTCCTGGGCTCAAGCAATTCTCCTAACTCGACCTCCCAAAGTGCTGGGATTACAGGTGTGAGGCACCGCTCCTGGCCCCCTTGAGATTCTGATCCAGGAGTTCTAGGGTGGGCTGGGGCGTTGGTATTTTTAAAGCACCCTAGGTGCTCAGTGAGCCTTTACTGAAAGGATGCTGACTCAGGATGATTCTGGAGACCTCTGAGCTTCCTCCCACACGGATCCTTAGGGCTCTAAATACTGGCCGAACTCGGCCCCCTGAGGCTGTGTCTTCTTGGGGAGCTAAGGACCTGTGCCTCCCACTGGCCTGGAACCACTTTCTGCTTCCTGGTGTAAGCTTTGGTATGGATGGTGGCCGTCTCCCTAGAGACTGAGAGCTGTAAGAGGACAGGGATCCTAGCTGACACATCTGCGTCCTCGCCTTGGTTGGAAGGGGTATGGGTGGGGGCGAGGGAGGAGATGGGGGCGGAGCTCAACACAGTGTCCAGCCCCTGCGGGCTGGCTGGGTGTCGCCAGTGCTCTGGGGGAGGTGGGGGGAGAGGAGGCGGGGCTGGGGCGCACAGCCGGCGGGGGATCCCTGCCGCAGGCTGCTCTTCACAGGTTCCCGTCTAGACCAGAGTTGGGGCTCAGCTCGGAGACATGGGACAGGTGGAAGTGCTGGGGGTTGGAGCCCCACGCGCTGCTCAAGAGGCTGCAGGCTGGCCTTCAAGGCCTGGGCTAGACTGCAGCGTTTGGGGGCTGGCGGTGCTGCTCGGGTGGAGTCCGCCGGGCGCGGCCCTCCCTCTCCACCCTCTCCCGCCCCGGGCCCGAGAGGCTGTGGGTTGAGCTGCAGAGGCGAGCTCCCTCCTGGGCGTGCCGCCGCCGCGATTCGGGTGGGAGCGCAGAGGGGGCCTCGGGGTTGTGCTTTGCTGGGATCTGGGAAGGAAGCAAGCGGCAGCGCCGGAGTGAGTAACCGTCTCCCGAGGCAGCTAGTCCCGCCGCCTCAGGAAGTCCCGGCGCCATAGCGCACCGCCGCCCGCCACGCCGGGACCTTCCCCTCGCACTAGCCCGCCCCCACCCCGCCTCCATCTCGTGCTCCCAGCCGCAGACGCGGGCGCTTCTGCACGCTCAACCCCTCACCCACGTAGACGCTCAACCTCTTACCCACGCAAACCCCGACCCGCCGGTGACCTCCCCTACGGCTCCTCCTTCTGCTCCAGCCCAGCCCATCCCCTGCTGCTGCTCCTCCTGCCCCGGCCCAGCCAGTCCACCGCCCTCCCATCCCCATGGCCTCGAACCCCAGCCCGCCGAACCGCTCCTCACTGGGCCCTGTGGTTCCCAGCTGCAAAGGGGCGGGTCCCGGTAGGGGGCGTGGCCCGGCCGACTTGCGGGGCGGCGGCGCCCTCTGTCGGCAGACTCGGGAACTGCCACACTCGTCACCCCGCCCCCGGCCCTGTTCCCAGACCCGCCTGGACCTCTCTGCCGGCTCTCCTCTCTCCTGGACATGCGCCTGCAGGACTCGGAACGTGCAGAGGTCCGTCCTGGCCCCAGCCATGCCACGGGCTGTCTGAGGGAGAGTCGCAGCCTCTCTGAGGCTTAGCTTCCTTTCCTGTGAAATGGCTGTGAGGAGTAAACGCTCAGCAGGGAAGAAGGACACTTTGTAACCGCAAAGGAGCCTGTGAGTGTGAGGTTGTTATCAACGCTAAGGGTAGTCTCTTGCCTTCTGCGGGGGTGACGACCATCCTTCTCTCTGCTCCAACCCCACAGTGGAAGGAGAGCATAAGTCACCTCCAGAGATTATCACATGCAGTGGATTACCTTCAGCCTTTTTTCTGGATATAAAATATGTATATATGTATTTTAATACAATCGTGGCCATTCTCTACGTGCTGTTCTGTACTGCCTTTTTTTCTATCTCTCCAAGTGCTTAACTTATGGTTAAAAGTCCGGATTCGGCCAGAGGGGTGGCTCACCAACACTTTGGGAGGCCAAGGCCAGAGGATCTCTTGAGCAGAAGTTCAAGACCATCCTAAGCAACATAGCAAGACCTCATCTCTACAAAAAAAATTTTTTTAATGATTTGAATGTCGGTCGGGCGCAGTGGCTCACACCTGTAATCCCAGCACTTTGGGAGGCGGAGGCGGTCGGATCACGAGGTCAGGAGATAGAGACCATCCTGGCTAACACGGTGAAACCCTGTCTCTACTAAAAATACAAAAAATTAGCCGGGCGTGGTGGCGGGCGCCTGTAGTCCCAGCCACTCGGGAGGCTGAGGCAGGAGAATGGTGTGAACCCAGGAGGCAGAGCTTGCTGTGAGCCGAGATCTCACCACTGCACTCTAGCCTGGGCGACAGAGTGAGACTCCCTTTCAACAACAACAACAAAAATGATCTGAATGTCTCTAGTCCCAGCTGAGACTCGAGAGGCTGAGATGGGAGGCTCGCTTGAATCCTGGAGTTCCAGGCTGCAGTCAGCCGTGATTGTGCCACTGGCCACTGCACTCCAGCCTGGGTGACAGAGTGAGATCCTGTCACAAGAAAGAAAGAGAAAGAGAAAAGAAACAACCAAAAAATTAGAGACAGACAAATCTGGATTTAGGGCCTTGCTCTGTGACTTTGTATTTCCACCCTTGAGCAAACCACACAACCTCTACCTTCCTCAGCCTCAGTTTTCTCTTCTGCAAAATGGTGGTAATGACAGGAATACCCACTTCACAGGCAGTGGTGAGGCCCTGCACACAGCCCAGTGCAGGCTGGTTAGGGCTCTCCTTTTGCTTCCTGAGCCTGCAGGAGCTCTGCCTTCTTCATGCACCACGTGGTAAGGAAGGAGCTGGAGGCCTCCGCCTCTCGGACCTTGCTCACTGCTCGCTGCATTTTTTTTTTTTTTTTTTTTTTTTTTTTTTTTTTTGACAGTCTCGCTCTGCCCAGGCTGGAGTGCAGTGGTGCAACCTCAGCTCTCTGCAACTTCGGCCCCAGGTTCAAATGATTCTCTTGCCCCAGCCTCCCGAGTAGCTGGGATTACAGGCGCCTGCCACCACGCCCGGCTAATTTGTTATATTTTTAGTAGAAATGGGGTTTCGCCATGTTGGCCAGGCTGGTTTCGAACTCCTGACCTCAGGTGATCCACCTGCCTCGGCCTCCCAAACTGCTGGGATTACAGGTGTGAGCCACTGCGCCAGGCCTCTTTCGGCACTGCCCTTAACCACATGGGCCTCATTGTTCTTCCGGCGTACCCAGACTTTCCCCATCTCAGCGCCCTCCCACTCGTCCTGTGTTTCCATGGGCTTTCCCCGGGTAGGGGCCTTTCTTTCCCTAGCTTCGCTCAGGTCCCTGCTACATTGTCGCCTCCTCGGAGAAGCCCTGTCTGGCCGTTCCGAATCGCTAGCGCCCTCTATCGTTCTCTAGCAGCTCACTCGGTTCTGTTTTTCTTCATTTTACTTTTCGTTATGTGCCGATCTCTTATATATGTTTTTGTCTTTATCCCTCCCATGGAAGGCACCTCCATGAAAGGACGGGACTTCCCGAGATTCTTTTCCTCTGTGGTTCCTAGAAGAGGGCCTGGCACATAGCCGGCCTTGGCTAGCTTTTTGCATGAATGTGAAGAGATCCACCTTCCTCCCTTATAAGAGGTAGCAGTACCTCCTGTTACCAGCAGAGGGCACCACCTCACAGCACTTGGGGGCCGCAGGGGCTCCTGTTGGGACGGGAAGTATTTATAAAGCCCACAGGCCTCTCCTCCCATAATGTGGGCGCTCCACAACTGGGACCGGAAGCAGGAGGGCCCCCTGCGCTAATCTGCCCTGGCAGCCCCGAGCTGGCACGCCCTGGGTGCATCACCCGGTGTGCTCTGGCGCCCAACGTCGGAATACCCTCACTGGTGGCTTGGACACACCCCTGAGCAGCTGATGCTTCTGTACAGATCACACCCTGTCCCGGGCTCTCAAAATGAGGGCAATGACATGAGCCACACTGCTCGCTCACGGGTTTGCTGTGAGGTCGGGACAGGAGTGCAAATGTTTTATGAATGTAAACATGGGACAAATATAATTTATTGGTAGTACAGCAGATTGACAACAAAAGAGGAGAGAAGATAAAGTATTTAAAGGGAATGGCAAGGCTAAATGAAGGTGGGAATTAAGACAGTGAAGGAGAACGAAGAAGTTAAAAATAACAATTACCTTTCACCAAGAGCTTATTAGGAGCCAAGGCAGAGGAAAGTGATCTCCAAACATTGTCTAATTATAGCCAACACTTACATGGTGCTGACCTCATGCCAGGAACTCTTTGAGTGCTTTATGCATAAAAACTCACTAGATCCTCACAACAACTCAGGGAGGTAGGTCATATCGCTGTCCCGTTCTACACGAGGAAACTGAGGCCCAGACAGCTTAAGTGACTGGCCTAAGGCCACATAGATAGACAGGGCTGGGCAATCTGCCTCCTGGAATGTGCTCTTAAAGCCCCACAGTCACAGCCACACCAAAAGGGAGATATTATTATTTTCATCCCATTTCCCAAACAAGAAACTGAGCTCAGCAGATGTACAAAGCCTGCCTCAAGCCACACTGAGAATATGTGTATTTGAGCCCAGCTTCACCACCCCCCAGACTAGGCCTGCGGGAGCTAGGAGAGGGCTTCAGGAATGTGCATAGGTTCTCTCAGAGGGGCAGCAGCAGACATACCCACTCTGCCTCTGAAGGTGGAAGACAGGGTGAGGGCACAGAGGCTGGGCAGGGCTGATGGGGTTGAGGAAGAGGCTGCTTGGTGGCCTCAACTCCATGGAAGGAAGGTGGCCAGGCATCTTCTGGACAGGAAGTGAGGGGTGTGTTGATAGGCACAGTGGCTGTCCACAGGGATTCTAGCCAGAGCTGTGGGCTCCCCACAAATCTCCACAGGGAGACTAGGGACTGAGGGGCAGGCCTTACAGTGGGAGGTAGGAGCAGCCCCATCTCTACCACAAGTGCCCCTAAGCCCCGCCCCGACTTCCAGCCAGTTATATAAGCTGCTACATACCCAAGCCTGGAAATAGCCGAGGCTGTACCGGCTGGGCTGGGAGACGTGATGAATGGTCCCCAGGAGCATCAGCTGACCACTCTGTGCTCCTGAAGTGACCTGAGGGCCTGCCAGCAGCTCGGGTTACCCAGCTCTCCCTGGGAGGCAGCCCTGCCTGGTCTGCTGAGGATGGCTCTCATGTGATTCTGTGTCTGGACATTTATGGTTTGAGCGCCTGTGGAATGGTCCCTCTCCCAAGCCGGAGCAGCTAAGGCAGCTCCCAGCCATGCCGTGCCCACTGGCAGCCTCCAGATGCTGGCAGCCAGGGCCTTGCCCAGAGCAAGTACTTGGATCTCTGCAGACAGTCAGCACTGGGAGGGCTGAGAGCTTTGCTGCTCTGGGTCGTGTGCTAAGGGCCCCCAAGAAAAGAGGACGAGGAGCCTGAGAAACTCGGGGTGCACATGGGGACTGCAGGTGTCATTACAGGGCTGCACTCCACCCACATCCCCATGCCTCCTGTTTCACAGCCCACTCTGTCACTGAACTGGTGGCCCTGGACACAGGGGGGCACCCACACACTCTGATGCCCATTGCAGAGGGCAGAGCCACACACCGCTCCAGGGACTAGGAATATATACCCTTACTTCTGAGAGTACCATGGCTAGGCTCAGGAGTATAGGAGGGCATTCTCCCAGCATATGGAGATCATATGTTAAGAATTACGATTATGTTGATCAGGTGCAGTGGCTCACACCTATAATTCTAGCACTTTTAGAGGCTGAGGTGGGAGGATCGCTTGAGTCCAGGAGTTTGAGACCAGCCTGGGCAACATGATGAAATCCTGTCTCTACAAAAAAATATGAAAATTAGCCAGGTGTGGTGGCATGTGCCTTTAGTCCCAGCTACTCGGGAGTCTGATGTGGGAGGATCACTTGAGTCCAAGAGGTTGAGGCTGCAGTGAGCCAAGATTTTGCCACTACACTCCAGCCCGGGTGACAAAGTGAGACCCTGTCTCAAAGAAAAAAAAAGAGAGAGAGAAGTATGAATGATTATGGCCATGCCAACTCGACACCGGCTTAAGGGGCCGGGCACAGTGGCTCACGCCTATAATCCCAGCACTTTGGGATTATGCAGGCTGATGCAGGTGGATCATGAGGTCAAGAGATCAAGACCATCCTAGCCAACATGGTGAAACCCTGTCTTTACTAAAAATACAAAAATTAGCTGGGCATGGTGGTGCGTGCCTGTAGTCCCAGCAACTCGGGAGGCCGAGGCAGAAGAATTGCTTGAACCCAGGAGGCGGAGGTTGCAGTGAGCTGAGATCGAGCCACTGCACTCTAGCCTGGTGATAGAGCAAGACTCATCTCAAAAAAAAAAAAAAAAAAAGATACCTGCTTAAAAAACAAAAAGACCAGGCAGGGTACAGTGGCTCGTGCATGTAATCCCAGCACTTTGGGAGGCCGAGACGAGTGGATCACGAGGTTAGGAGTTCAAGACCAGCCTGGCCAAGATGGTGAAACCCCATCTGTACTAAAAATACAAAAATTAGCTGGGTGTAGTGGTGGGCACTTGTAATCCTAGCCACTTGGGAGGCTGAGGCAGAGAATCGCTCATACCTGGGAGGCGGAGGTTGCAGTGGAGCCGAGATCATGCCACTGCACTCCAGCCTAGGCGACAGAGCAAGACTCCATCTCAAAAAAAAAAAAAAAAAA
>NW_016823424.1:1423057-1431469 GCF_001698545.2 Rhinopithecus bieti | reverse complement strand
AAAAAAAAAAAAAAAAAAGACCAAAATCAAGTTCTCCCTAAAAAGATTAATGCTTTAAGTGAAATTATCTCTCTATTATTCCCCAAATCCTTTAGTGGAATAGGCACAATAGGCACTCCCAGGGAGCTAGGACCTGTTTATTTTGATTCCAGGACCCTCTGACAGGTCGGAAGTCCCCAGCTGGAGAAATGTGGGACATTTTCTAAAAAAGCAACGGAAAGTGAGTGAGTTGCCACCTGCCTGACCACTGATTGCCTGTCCAGTGACAGGAGGGACACACACATGCACACACACACACACACTCCACGTCTCTCCTTGGTGCTCAGATGTGGGGGCAGAACTCCCCTCCAAACTCCTGCAGCAGCATTCCCTGCAGACCCCTTGCCTTTGCCTTTGCACCCTCCTTGTGGGCCTGTAGGTCCTAGAATTCTGACCCCATGTCCAAGGCACAAGGGAAACGGCCCCCTAATGTACTCCAAAGATGGCCAGTGTGGTGGCCCACACCTGTAATCCAACATTCTGGGAGGCCGAGGTGGGCGGATCGCTTGAGCTCAGGAGTTTGAGACCAGTCTGGGTAACATAGTGAAACCCCGTCTCTACAAAACATACAAAAATTACCCAGGCATGGTGGCGTATGCCTGTAGTCAGAGCTACTTGGGAGGCAAAAGTGGGAAGATCACTTGAGCCGGGGAGGCTGAGGCTGCAATTACCTATGATTGCATCACTGCATTCAAGCCTGGGCAACAGAATGAGACCCTGTCTCAAAAAACAAAACAAAACAAAACCACACACACACAACAGAACACCAGAGAGCTAAGGAATACCTACCCCTCTGCCAGATAAACCTGTGTGGGGAAGGGCTTGGCTTCCTTCAGTTCTCTCCTGCCTGCCTCATGTCTCTCCAGGCACTCTCCCTTGAGGGTTGTCACCGGTAACCAGAGCTGGCTCCGCTGGTGAGAGCAGGAGCAGCGTTACTTAGCAACAGGCACAGCACACAAAATCCAGCTAATCTGGGCTGCCCCAGTGGCCAGTCCTCCCACAGCCTTCAGGGCGGTGGCTGCTGGCCATCAGCACACCCCTAGAAGTGGACACTTATAAACTGCTGCATCTTTCTACCCCAGCAAACCCTAAGTTCCAGCTTGGGCAAGAAGGACTCTTCTTTTCTCCACCCTCCCTGTCCCTCTCCCCTTTCTTAGGCCCTGTCTTCCTTCACAGTATCTGCAGACCTCTCTGAGGCAGAGGTCCCAGCTCTGCAGCAAGCCACGAAATGAAGGGCAAATCCCACCTTCAGAAGAAGTTGGGAAGCTCAACTTCTTCTCTGGGAGGCAATAACATAGCAGCTCAGTGTAAAGACTTTGAGGCCACACTGGTCTGGATGCAAATCCATGCTCTGTTGCTTCTTAGCTGTGTGACACTGGACATGTTTACTTAGCCTTTTATTTATTTTTTATTTTGTATTATTTTTTGAGATGGAGTCTTGCTCTGCTGCCCAGGTTGGAGTGCAGTGGTGCCACCTTGGCTAACTGGAACCTCCACCTCTCAGGTTCAAGTGATTCTCCTGCTTCAGCCTCCCAAGTAGCTGGGATTACAGGCATGGGCCACCATGCTGGGCTGATTTTTGTATTTTTAGTAGAGATAGGGTTTCATTATGTTGGCCAGTCTGGTCTCGAACTCCTGACCTCATGTGATCCGCCTGCCTTGGCCTCCCAAACTGCTGGGATTACAGGCGCGAGCCACCACACCTGTCCTACTTAACCTTTTATAGCCTCATTTTCCTCAATACTAAAATAGTGCCCACCTTAGATGGCTGCTGAAAGAAGAGACAAAGGGAAGAAGTCATCAGCACAGAGCCTGGCACAAGGGCCTGTGGAATGGGCTGAGTGCTCCTCTTGCCGCATCCCCAGCTCTGTCCCCCTTAGTCACTGGGCTCCAGCCACTTGCTTTACTCTGTTGCTCTAACGAGCCAGCACTCTTTCACTACTGTTTCATCTCCCTGCAACTTATCCCTTTCCCCTAACTCTCCACTGACAAACTCCCCTCAGTTTATTTATTTTGAGACAGGGTCTCACTCTGTCGCCCAGGCTGGAGTGCAGTGGTGCTGTCACAGCTCGCTGTAGCCTCAGCCTCCTGGGCTCAAGTGATTTTCTCACCTCAGCCCTGAAGTAGCTGGGACCACCGTAACACCAAGCAGGCTTTTTTTTTTTTTTTTTTTTTGAGGTGGAGTCTCGCTGTATTGCCCAGGCTGGAGTGCAGTGGCAAGATCTCGGCTCACTGCAAGCTCCGCCTCCCGGGTTCACACCATTCTCCTGCCTCAGCCTCCCGAGTAGCTAGGACTACAGGCGCCTGCCACTACGCCCGGCTAAT
The DNA here is from genome assembly GCF_001698545.2 of Rhinopithecus bieti. Lineage (NCBI taxonomy): Eukaryota > Metazoa > Chordata > Mammalia > Primates > Cercopithecidae > Rhinopithecus > Rhinopithecus bieti. The sequence goes on along the minus strand of NW_016823424.1, from coordinate 1,429,105 downwards.
TTTTTATATTTTTAGTAGAGACGGGGTTTCACCGTGTTAGCCAGGATGGTCTCGATCTCCTGACCTTGTGATCTGCCTGCCTCGGCCTCCCAAAGTGCTGGGAATACAGGTGTGAGCCACCGCGCCCGGCCAAGCAGGCTATTTTTAAATTATTATTATTATTTTTAGTAGAAACAAAGTCTCTTTATGTTGCCTAGGCTGGTCTCAAACTCCTGAGCTCAAACGATCCTCCCATCTCGGCCTCCCAAAGTGCTGAGATTACAGGCATGAGCCTCCAGTGGTGCCCAGCCTTCGCTCAGTTTAAAAGCTACTTCCTGCCAGGCACAGTGGCTCACGCCTATAATCTCAACACTTTGGGAGGCCAAGGCAGGCAGATCACATGAGGTCAGGAGTGTGAGACCATACTGGCCAACATGGTGAAACCCCGTCTCTACTAAAAATACAAAAAAAAAATTAGCCAGATTTGGTGGCATGCACCTGTAGTCCTAGCTACTCAAGAGGCTGAGGTACGAGAATGGCTTGAACCCGGGAGGCAGAGGTTGCAGTGAACCGAGATCGTGCCACTGCACTCCAGCCTGGGTGACAGAGTGAGATTCCGCCTCAAAACAAACAAACAAACAAAAAAGCTACTTCCTTGGAGAAGCTTTCTCTTATCCATCCCTTGCCAAAATTATAGCTACCTGTTAAATATCTCACTGACATCCTCCATTTCATTTTCTGTTTATGGTTGTGATGGTTAATTTTTTTTTTTTTTTTTTTTTTTTTTTTTTTTTTTTTTTTTTTTTTTTTTTGAGACAGCATCTCGCTCTGTTGCCCAGGTTGGAGCACAGTGGTGCAATCTCTGCTCGCTGCAACCTCCGTCTTCTGGGTTCAAGCAATTCTCCTACCTCAGCCTCCAGAGTAGCTGGGATTACAGGCACCTGCCACCACGCCCAGCTAATTTTGTATTTTTAGTAGAGATGGGGTTTCACCATGTTGGTCAGGCAGGTCTGGAACTCCCGACCTCAAGTGATCTGCCCGCCTCTACCTCCCAAAGTGCTGGGATTACAGGCGTGAGCCACCGTGATGGTTAATTTTAAGTGTCAACTTGACTGGGCTAAGGGATGCTCAAATAGCTGGTAAAATGTTATTTCTAGGTGTATTTGTGAGGCTGTTTCTGGAAGAGATGAGCATTTGAATCCGTAGACTGAGTAAAGAAGATCGCCCTCACCACTATGGGCGGGCATAATTTAATCTGTTAAGGACCTGAATAGAACAAAAAGGCAGAGGAAGGGCGAATTTGCTCTTCTTTGAAGTGGGACATCATATTTTCCCTCCTTCAGACATCCATGCTCTGATTCTTGCACCTTCAGACGCGGACTGGAACTACTCCAGCTTGCGGAGGGCAGGTCCTGGGACTTCTCAGCGTCCATAATCACGGGAGCCAATGCCTCATAGTAAATCTTTTTCTATATCTCTGTATATCCATCCTATTGGTTCTGTTTCTCTGGAGAACGCTGACTAACACCATGGCACTTATTACTTATGTGCAAGATTGTTGAACATTCATCTCTCCTACTTGGCTGTCAGCCCGGGGACAGGAGCTGTGTCTGTTTTGTTCTGTGCTGTGTTTCCAGTGAGAGAGCTGGCCTAGGTGTTTCTCCGAAGTATGTTCCAGCTTTCCGTACCTCTTTATTTCTTATTTCTTCCTTCCCCTGCTCTCCAAGTTGACCTAAATAGTTTTTGCACCTTTTCTTAGGTTCACTGAATCTCTAAGCAGCGAGGTGTATCTGGAAAGACAGCTCAAGAATTAAGGGGGCTCACCCTTAATTACATGCCATTTTCCTCAGGACAGGCTGGAATAGATTTGGGGTAGCGAGCCCCCAAACCAGCACCCTACAGATTTCAGGACCCCTCTTAACTCATTTCCCCCATCCTCCCAATGACGTCTATTTGCCTACAACGGACCAGAAGGAAGCGTCGGCTCAATGGGTCATTTGCATGCGCCCGTGCTATTGGCCGGAGGGGCGGCACGGTAGCCAATGGTGTGCAGGGGTGTTGACCGAGCCGCCGCTCCGCGCTGCCGAGTGAGGTAATGGAATCCTGGCTGGACCTGCTGCGGCTCCCTCCGGACTGGCTAGTGACGTAGCGGCTTCCCCGGCCCCACCCCGCCCAGCCGGGCCTGGCGCAGCGCAGCGCGGCCGCCCCCGGGAGCGCAGCGGGGGCTCGGCCCTGTTCCTTCCGGCCCGGCGTTCCGGTCTCAGGCCCCTCAGGGAGGATCCGCCGGGCCAGATCCCATCTCTGGCGACGCGGAGAGAAATATGGAAGCCAGCGTCGGAGGATGACCACATCCTCGCTCCTCTGGGAGTGCGATTACGGGCCTCTCACTTCGTAAATCACTCAGGGTCGAAACGCTCACATTTGTTTACCACAAGCATGTTTGATTTTGTAATTTAACAAATAAAATTGCAGAGGATTTTTAAGAGCCCTGGCTTGGATTAGGGGAAATCTCACATTAATTCCAGCTCTGCCATTTCCGGTCTGGACCTCTGCCACTTTCTTTTGGGGCCCTGACGCCTTCCATGGCAACTAAGTAGAGCAAATGTGGAAGTGCTTCGAAAACACAAAGTGGGGTCTCCTCGTCCTTATGCAGTCTGGAGAGTGTAACCCCATCTGGGCGGTGTCTGGACAGCCCTTGAACCCTGAGACAGCCCCAGGAAAACACGTTTTTGTGTCTCTATTTTTTTGGCCCTTGAATTGCTCTTAAGCATGGGGAGAGGTCGGAGGACCCCGGCCAGGTAGTTCTTGATCCTCAAGAAGAGGAAGGAAACCATGAAGGGAATCCCTTCCATAGCCCCTCTCCTTATTCAGGGCCAGGACCTGAGCAGGGGAGCCCCTTCTTGGCCTAAATGCCCTAGGGAACCCCCTTGACATCCTTTTACCCCCGCCTCAGAGGGCCAGGGTGGAGGTGGAGTGGAAGGGTGTCTCCTAGGTGGGGTGGGATTTCAGATGCTGTGAGATGGAAGGGCACCTGGGGAGGGCCACTGAGAGTCTGGCTGATGGTCCTGCGTCCTGTGACTCACCTTGGCCCACTGCTTCCCACCCTCAGGATCTCAGCCCTGCCCTGCTGCATACCTAAGCTTTGGGGGCAGCCTCTGTCCTCCATGGAGTGCCTTTTCCCTATACCCTGCCTGGTCCTGTCTCTTATTTCACACTGGGCCCTACATTCTCTTCCTCCAGGGAGGCCTCTGAGACTAGTCCTCTAGATTCCACTCCAATGCCAGCTCAAGGCTTCTTGGAGGCCACTTCTTGGATGTCCTGGCAATGTTTCCATACCTATTCTTGTGTCCTGCCTCCCCATCAGACTAGGAGTCAGCTTTCTGTGTAGGAGCTTGTCCTCTAGGAACCTCCCACAATGTGGGGCGTCACTGGCCATGGGGCCTGTCTCCCCTCTGCTCCGACTCCCTGGGCCATGCACGTTGTTCACCTTTTCTCTCCTCACCTTTCCTATCTGCAATAGGGGCTGTGAAGCAGTGCCTGTAGAAAAAAGAGGAATCAGATATGAAGGAACAAGAGGCTGGGTAGAAAGAGCACTGGCCTGGGAGTCAGAAGACCTGGGCTATGGAGACAGAAGACCAGGGCTATGGTTCTGGCTAGGCCACTCACTAGCCAAGTGACCTGGATCAGGGAGACAACAATGGGGCTGATGTTTACTGGACACTTGTAATGACTAAGAAGTGACATTGCTCCTATCTGTGCAACCCCCCAAGACCCCCAGTATTCCCAATAAACATACCAGGTGAGCAAAGCTAGGGTAAGCAGCTTGGATGTACAGCTTTAAGACAAGGTCCCAAGTCCACCAAGTCCTCCTGTATGGAAATGGTAGATCTGCCACGATGTGCCAGACTCCACTTCATGCTTTATGTCTGCTATCAAAGAGACACTCTCATGGCAACCCTGTGAGATAGGTTTCTTATCTTTGTGTTTGAGGTGAGAAAACTGAAGCTCAGAGAGGGCAAGTATCTTCCCTGAAGTCACACAGCTGCTAAGAGGTAGAGCCTCTTGTGGGAAATCAGACTCCTAGGGCAGAGCAGGGAGGAGAACTAACTCTGAGTGCCTTCTGTGTACAAGGCACCTCCACAGCTGTTCAGTCCTCTGACAACGAGTGTCCATCCCAGACCCCTAGAGACTGCTTCTTCCACCATCTCACGCTGCCTCCACAGGCCACCCAAAGCGTGCGTGTTCTGGCATTCCACATTTTAGAATATGTTTTATTTGATTATAAATAGGAGAATACATAATAAAGACAAGTTATGCTGAAAGTATTTATGGAAAGGAGAGACCTCTGTGGGCTGGAAGCCTTCATGGAAAAACTGGTAACTGAGCCCTTTTTTTCCCTTCCTGTCTAAATAAATGTATTTCTCCCACACAGGCAAATATTTTAAAATGTATTTCAAAAGTTAGACTTCTGGAAAAGAAAGGAAAAGAGGGGTGGGGTAGCTGCTCCTCTAAGAAGCCCATCTGAAAGGAGCTGCTGGGGTAGGAAAGAGGAGGACACAGGGTGAGTGAGGAAAAGCCTGTCCCTTTCCCCCACCCCGACACTTTGTTATTTTTGAAGCCTCAGTTTCTTTATCTGTAAATTGACCTAATACTTGAACCTGGGAGAGAAATGTACAGGTTCTTGGGAGGTGATTTTGAGACAAACCAGAGGTTCTTGGGATCATTATGAAGAATGAGAGAAAGGGAATTCCGAGTTGCGCCAAGAGTTTAGGATTGGTCCAGCAAAGGATTTCTGGGGGTGGGCAGCGGGGTGGAGAGAGGAATGCAGCCCCTGGAATGAGGGCTGAGTGGAGGTGTGGGGCCTCTTTTGGAGAATTTTGAGCACAGAAGAGATTCTTTGCTGCGTGGGGCCTGGCCTGGGTGCTGGAGATTGTATAGCATGCTCATAATTTAAGGTGGCTCCAAAAAGGAGCAGGGACTAGTGGCTGGCACAGCAGAGCACATGACTGGATCCTCCCTAATGGGTGTTCCCCAGTGACCTTACCTGTATGGAGGTATAGGAGCAGAGATGGTAACCCCAAACCCCACCCACCCAGCCAGCCCCAACACCATTGCTCCAACCTTGGGGGAGAAGGATTTGCTCAGGACAGGATGGTTCTCCCATTTTCAAAGAGGGCTCCAGTCACATGGGAGAGAGAGACCTTCCAAGTGCCTGCACCCCCAGGAAGATTCTTACCGTGGAAGCCTGGGCCTGGAGACTCCGGTCAGAGGAGGGTGGGCCTTCCAGGGCTTCCTGGCCATGGTGGTGGGTCGCTGAGTGCATTAAACACTCCTGTGGATTGGGGAGAGCAGGGAGAACTAACCCTGAGGGTCTACTGTGTACAAGGCACCTCCACAGCTGTTATCATCCTGACAGCCAGATAGGGTGGATAATCTGATCATATCATCTTTGTTTTAGAGATGATGAAGCTGAGGCTCAGAGAGGTCAAGTGACTGCCCTAGGTCACACGGTGGTATGGGAGCAGCCAGATCAGTGAATCCATCATCTGGGCTTTGCCGGGGCTTGCACCACCACCTCGGGCAGTGCCCTCTTCAGGAGGAAGTCCTATTTCTCTGTAAGCTGCCTTCTCGTGTGGAAGCTGGGTACTCTGCTACCTGGGTTCCTTGCCCTTGGGATGGCATGAATGCCGAGCGATGCAGGCGGGGCGCCCGCAGACTCAAAAGGCCAGGCCCTGCCTTCGCCAGCAGCCGAATCGCTGTGTGACTTTCGGCCGCCACCGAGTCTCTCTGGGCCTCTCTCTTTCCACCTCTTCCTGGGGAAGCCCCGGGTAAGTTTATTTATAACCTAGCCCCAGGTGCGCCGCCTCGGGAGGTGTGAGCGAGGCCTCGACACCCTCACCTGAGAACCAGCTCCCCGGCTCTGGCCGCGGGTTATGTAACCGGGTGTGCGGCGTAGGGGGAGCCGCGGGGCGGGGCGCTCGCGGCTATTCCGGGAGCAGCTATTTTTAGCCCCATTGATGAGTCTGCGTCGGCCGCCGCCGCCGGGATTCCGGAGACGTCAATGGGCAC
>NW_016823424.1:1376416-1422785 GCF_001698545.2 Rhinopithecus bieti | reverse complement strand
CGAGGCGGCGGAACTGGCGGGGTCCCAGCGCGGCGCCCGCGACCCCCGGCCTCCAGGCATGGGCGCCCCTGCGGCGCAGAGCGGCTCAGGGCCTGCTAGTGCGCGACCCCGGAAAGCAGGAGTGGAGAGGCGAGAGGAGCCCGTGGGGCCAGGTGAGGGACCGCCGGTGTGGCGGGAGGTGGGCCCCGGAGAGGCCGGGCAATCTCGCGTCTTTGGTGGATGCCTTGGGGCGGGCTCAGGGCCACGCCGGAGTCCCGCTTGGAAACTGGGGAGTCGGGGGAGGGACTGGATTCCCAGCGGAACCTGCTGGCTCAGAGTCAGCCCCCAAGGGCGACGGCCAAGGCTTTCTCTCCCCAGTCCGCCAAGGGTGGGGTTTGGCCCACGAGGGGCGCTGGAGGTGGCCAGGCCAGAGAAATTCCTTCCATTTCCCCGCCGGCTGCGGGAACCGGTTCCAGGAGCGCGGGAGCTTCCAGGAGTCTACTAGGAGACCCAGCCCGGAGGGACGGATGCTGCGCGACGCAACCCCTTCACGGGACTGAGTCAAGAAACCAAGGCTGGGGGTCTCGTGGAATCAGGCGGAGCTGGGGATTAGGACTTGGGGCTTGTGTCTCCCAGGCGTGTTTTTTTTGTTGTTGTTTTTTTTTTTTTTTTGCCGCAACATCTTCCCTCCTTGTATTGGGAGGGGTGGGGGCGCGGGGGCGTCTGTATTTCCAGACCTCCTTACCATGGTGGTCTGTGTTGAGGACAGGACGCAGTTCCCTGACTTGGCTCATTCCCCTCCACAACCTCCCCCCCCCCTTTTTTTTTTTGAAATGAAGTCTGGCTCTGTTGCCCAGGCTGGAGTGCAGTGGTGCGATCTCGGCTCACTGCAACCTCCATCTCCCGGGTTCAAGTGAGTCTCCCGCCTCAGCCTCCCCAGTAGCTGGGACTACAGGCGCCCGCCACCACGCCGGCTAATTTTTGTATTTTTAGTAGAGACAAGGTTTCGCCATATTGGCTAGACTGGTCTCGAACTCCTGACCTTGTGATCCGCCCGCCTCGGCCTCCCAAGGTGCTAGGATTACAGGCGTGAGCCACCGCACCTGGCAGGCTCATTCCGTTTTTATGCCTTCGTTTTTGATAGATGACCTGGTGGACAGAGGTGGTTTACAGTGAATTGTTAATTTGGATGTGGGGCTAGTATTAGCGGCACATTGGGAAAGCGCAGGCTGGGCAGAGGTCGGTTTCACAACAGTTATGCCCAGTGGGTGCTGATGGATTTGGGGGCTGTTGTCAGCCTGGCCTGGGGCCCTAGTGGTGGGGCAACAAGACTTGCTCCTAGACCTACTCCAAGTGAACATTTAAGATCAGTGACTTGGATGAAGACTTAAAAAGGAAGTCAGCTGACTCCTTGTAGTCATCCAGAGCTGTGAGGAATAACAAGTGCATAGTATAAAATCAAGATTCTAATTGAAGGCAACTGGGCAGAAGGATGGGCCGAGATTAACAATGTGAATGTGACTGACGAGGCCTGTGCTGAGGCCTCTGCTGGACTTAAGAAAGTCAGCTGAGGAGTTCAGGCCCCGTGCCTGGCTCAAAGGCCCAGGAACCCAGGCCCTTAGCTTCTGAGCTGCTCTCTGGACGGAGGCTGTGGGATTGCTCTGTGCAGTGTGAAGCCTCCATCCACTATACAGCTCCAAGTGGGCGGTAGGGGGAGCAAGAATGCCTGATTCTGGACTCCTTGGTTAGGCTCCCTGGGTTCTAATCTCAGTTTTGCCAATTCCTAGCTGTGTGACCTTTGGCAAGTTGCTTAACATTTCTTTCTGGGCCTTAGTTTCCTCATTGGTAAAATGTGCATAATAATAATCCCTTCCTCATAGCATTGTGAGGCTGAAATGAGAAAATGCATGTAAAGTGCTTAATGTATCTGGCACATGTTGTTTAACAAATATTAGCGGCTGTTGTTATTGCTAATAGTAGTAATATGCCCATTTCTGGGTAGGGATATTGGCCAATGTAGAGCTTGTACTCAGGAGGCCACCAGGGCCTGTCAGGCAGAGGGCCTGTCAGCAGTGTCCTGTTACAAGGGGCAGTTTAGCTAAGAAAAGACTAAAATACTTGCTAGGAAGGACTAGAATGAGGCTTCCTGTGGGCCAGTGCAGGGGACAGAGCTGGGATCCAGGGACTTTTAGAGTCAGGGATGTGATTCAACATAAAGAAGAACGCTGTGGCTCTTGGATCTGCCCCCAAATGGAAGGGACAGCTCTTGAGCTGGAATGCTGTCCCCACCTAGCTGACCTTCCTCCCAGCACAGCTCCAATGCAGGCATGTGCACCCCCTACCTTTCCACGCACGCTTACTGAGCACCTGCCAGTGCTGAGCAGAGTTTAGAGACTGCAGATTCTGCAGTGATTGAGATGGACAGCATCCTTACATTCTGGTTGGGTAGACAGGTGATAAACCAGGGAACAGATGTGAACATTAGACCTCTGATGAATAAAAATCAGGCTAGTGTGGTGGGGTGGGGGTGCAAGCTGTTCAGGGAGGTGACATGGGAACGGAAACCTGGTTGATCAGGAAGAGCCAGTTCTGGGCAGAGGGAACAGTGGATGCAGAGGCCCTGAGTGGGGAGAGAAGGCCCATGTGAGGGGACCACAGTGAGTGGCTGGGAAATGAAGTTGGTGGGGAGCAGGAACTGGGGACTGAAATCTGGCCTGATGGTCCACCCCATTTGGGGGTCACTTTCCCCTTCTCCAAGCCCACTCAGCCTTTGATGTGCCCTCTGCCCAGTGCAGATTGTCCTTGTCCTTGGTTCATCCCTTATCAGATCCTGGGGCTCTGGGATCTTGGTGTGCTCATTCTTGGCTCTCCTGTGGTTCGGGGCACACTGCCTGGCTTCCAGGGGGTCCTCAGTAAATGCTTGTGGTGTGACTATTGAGGGGGGCATTTTGATCTGGAACAGGCAGGGAAACAGATACCTGCTTGAAGATGCTAAGATCATTTGTGGGCACCACCAGGTGCCAGACTCTGGCCCCTGTTCTGAGAACCAGATGGGGAAGACCTGGGTGCTCAGGTTGGGCCTGATTATGGTAGGTGGTATTTGGCCCTCCCTACCCTTCCTCCTCAGCAGTGGGCTGGCAGGGAGAAAAGACAAGGCTGGGGGAAATTATAGACCAGTTTCCGGGGGATGGGAGGATGACACTGTCATCCTGGAAAGCAGGTGTAGTCCATGGGCTGGGGCAGATTGGAAGCCTCGTCTTGCTTTCTGTTTAGGGTTAAAGGTGCTTCAGATGTTCCAGTCTGCCCTGCCTTCCCTCCTCCTTTCCTGTGGCCTTTTCCTGCTCCCCATCATACCCACAGGATCGGGAGGGAGGGGTGCTGGCAGTGTCATAAGGGGAGAGCCTGGGTACTGTGGGCCAGAGGTCCTCCCCTTGGCCTGTAGACCTTGGGCAGAGGTCAGGAGGACGAGGAAGCCCATTGCCCACCCTCTGGGGTCCTCCTCCTCTTTGTCCCTCCAGCTCCCATCATCTCCTTCTCTTTTCCCAGACCTCATCTCGGTCTTAAGGGCAATCCAATAACCAGTTAAGGCCTGGTCCTGCCCTCACTCTGGAGCATAGTCGAGAGGAGAGAGCAGTGGAGTGGGTGGAGGAAGAGAAGGGGAGATGTGGGTCAAGGTACCCTAGCTGAACGAGGTTAGGGGAGAGCTGAAGAGGCTGGGGTGTGGGGTGAGGCACATAGTTGGCTTCCACCCTGGAAGGAGAGGCCAGGTGTCCAGGGTGCCTTGGACTAGGAACCAGGGTCTGTGGCTAGCTTTTATGTGTGTGTCCTCATTGAACTTGTCCTATTAATGATATGTAGCAGATAATGTGTATCTAGCACTGTCCTAAGTCTTTTTTTACACATTAGCTTTTTTTAGCCGGGTGTGGTGGCTCACGCCTGTAATCCCAGCACTTTGGGAGGCCGAGGCGGGCGGATCACGAGGTCAGGAGATCAAGACCATCCTGGCTAACACGGTGAAACCCCGTCTCTACCAAAAATACAAAAAATTAGCTGGGCGTGGTGGCGGGCGCCTGTAGTCCCAGCTACTCGGAGGCTGCGGCAGGAGAATGGTGTGAACCCGGGAGGCGGAGCTTGCAGTGAGCCAAGATCGTGCCACTGCACTCCAGCCTGGGTGACAAAGCGAGACTCTGTCTCAAAAAAAAAAAAAAAAAAACTTTTAAAAAAGCCTGCTGATAACCCTGTGATTGTTAATTTTAGAGATGTCATCATTTTTACAGATGAGGAGCATGAGGTACAAAGAGATTATGTAATTTGCCCAAGGTGATAAGCAGTGGAGCTAGGATTTGAACCCAGACAGTCTGGGATCCCACATCCACTCTACTCTGAGTGGAGCCCCTGCCTTTTGGGGGCCTCTGAGGCTTTAGGAGCCAAACTGGAGCCCCTTAGGGAGAGAGGGGTATTCCGCTCTATCCTCACAATAGCGCCCTTCCTGTGCCTGCAACATGCCCTTTTGTGCATGTCAGAGAAGGGTATGAGGTGGAGGGACTAGATGCTGATGTGTTTATATGGCTCTGAAATGCCCCAGATGCTGTCAGCAGCCCCTGGCCACACCCTACACCCCTGGAAGCAGATTGCCTGGGGCTTAGGTCCCCAGGCTCTGATGCCTAACCCAGGGAGGTCCTTGGGCTGGCTTGTCCCCCTCTTGCGGCCTGGATCCTGCCACTGCTCCCATTCCTGTGTGTCCTGGCCATGCTGTCTCCAGGGAATGTGCTTGCTGGCTGGTTCACTTCTCTTCACTCACATCGACTCTCCCTCTGTAGGCCTCCACCATGGACAGAGGCCAGGCCCTGCCCCTCCCAGGCAGCCTGGTTCCTTCTCCTGGGCCCTGACGGCTGACAGGATAATGTGGTTGGCCAAGGCCTGTTGGTCCATCCAGAGTGGTAAGTGTTCTGCTATTGTCCTTTGTACACCCCTCCAGCAGGTGGGGTTGGGGGGCAGAGGTGGGGTGGAGCTGCCCAAAGCGGATGTGGTTAGGGGGATGGAGGGGAAACCCCGCGGAGGTGGCAGCCGAGGTGCTGTTCAGTGTGGAGGATCTGATTTCTTCAGAGGTGGGGGTAATGTGGGTGTGGGGACTGGGGAAGCCTTATTTTCTTGGCAGGATAGGCTGGAGGGCTCTGGGCCCAGGTGACATGGGCTGGTAGGAATAGGGGATGACAGCTGCTCCCAAGGCAGCATGTGCCTGGTTCCAGGAAGCAGATAGGGTGGAATAGGGTATCCGGGGACTGGGCTGGGAGCATCATGGGGCAGACGTGGCAGTGGGGAACTGGCCTGTCTCCCGGGTGTAGACACTTCTCCAGGTGAGTGCATGAAGGGAAGGCTGGGACCTCCACTCCCTCGTGGAAAGCATGGTGCCTGTCCCTCCTCACTGCGGCAGGCCTGAGGGCCTATGGAGTCTGTGGTGTGGGGGGCGGCCTCTGTGAATGGGAAGGCAAGGACAGCCCTTCCACTACTTGTGATCTAGCACATCTTCTCCACTTACAGAAGAGGAGACTGAGGTACAGAGGGGAGAAATGACTTTTCCAGGGGTCCTGCAGTAAGGATGTGTAGAGCCAAGCCCAGAACCATGCCTCCTGGGTAGCTGGCAAGCACTGGCGCCTGGTCTGACGGTGGAGGACATAACTTCCTTGACTGAGGGTGCTTCCAGAGAAGGCCCACACTGATCTGGGACTGAGAGCTGGAGGACGGGAATGGGATTTCCAGCAGGCCTTTCCTGGGGACATGAGATGGGGCCAAGGGCACTGTAGTCCTGGTTCTGTGCCTAAAGGAGCTGGAGCTCTGCCTTACACCCCAGACAGACAGGGGCCATGAGATTCCCTTCCTCTTTCCCTGGAAGAGGGCCATCTCTGAGCAGCAGCCCTCCCAGGCCATGAGAGATCTTGGATGAAGCAGGCGCTGGCTCTATCTCCCTCAGCTTCCCAAACACTGTTGCCTCACAGGGTGTCAGCGTTCAGGGTGCAGAGAGCCTTGGAGAGGTGGCTGGGGTGGGGAGGATGGGGTGTCTGGTCCCAGCCTGGAGGGAAGGGGGAAGTCCTGGGAAGCAGGGCCTCCTGTTCTGGGGGTGGGGCTGGGTGCACGCCTGGCCTCCCAGTGGCAGCAGGTGCTGTACCACCAACCTCGTGCTGAAGACGGAGAGGAATTACTGTAAGAGGCAGGTGTTCTCTGGTCAGCTGGAGATCTGGACTTGGAAGGCACGTGAATGTAGATGACAGCAGTGGCCAGGTGTCCCTCCCTCAACTCGGCCCCCACATCCACCCCCAGTCCAGACCCAGCTTCCTAAGCACCCAGCTCTCCCTCTGGGTACACAGCAGCCTTGGTGGGCAGAATTCCTTGTGTTTACCTCGTCGTCTGGGTGATGGTGGTGATTGGGTGGAACTCCCATGCCAGATACACTGCCAAGGCCACCCTGAGGGGCTGCCAACCAGGGCCCCATGAGTGCTAGAGCTGCTGGTCTTGTGACGTGGGCACCTGTCTGCCAGGCCCGGGCATGGGCCCAGGGTCACGCTCATGCCGGGGCTCCCGTCAGCTGACTATTTTGGGCTCTTGCTGACCTGGGCCAAAGTCAGGCCCAGCCAAGAGGGCCCAAAGTGGCTCCCCCCATCCCCAGAGGCCGGCTCTGGTTTCTGCTATATAAACAGAGGAGGACACACCGGCTTGGAGGCAGCACCACATCCAGAGCCTGCTCAGCTGCTGCCCGGCCTCGGCTGCGAGGATAGGCTGGCTGGGCAGCACGTCTCTCCCCACAGGGCTCCCTGAGGCTGCCAGAAAGAGCCCCCAACCAATATTGGGATTCTCCCTTCGTGCGGTTGTCCAGGACCTTTGTCCAGGGTCAAAGCAGATCGTGAGGAGGAAGCTGGTGAGTCTTGGGACGGGGACATTGAGGAATGGGAGCTGGGCTGTTTGGATTTTTTCCCATTGCGACTGTCATGCCAAACCCTTTGGCCTTGGGCTCTGCGGGGAGGAAGCAAGGGTGGCTGACAATTGGAGGCATGAGTGTGCAGCTTGACCACAGCTGGATGACAGTAGTTGGACTTGTGAACGCTATGACTGAGAACTGGGAGAGGTGGACAGAGACAGGTGATGCGGTCTAGCTCCTTCCTCAGAGCTTCCCCACAGGGTCCGTCTTCCTCTCCTGTCCGCCCTATCTGGATGAGGCACTGGTCACTGCGGCAAGTTTGGTGTCCATTGGGGTATCTCAGGATTGGCTTCTGAGTGGGGGCCCCTGAGCCCCCACCAGTTGGGACTGAGTGGCTGGGCCAGGGGCTTGGTGCCCTGCTGAGCCCTCAGCCCCTGGCCTGTCCCCCTTGTCGGGCCTCCCAGCTGCTTTGGGTGCCTGAGAAGCAGAGCTGGAGAGAAGTCTGGCAAGTCTGCCAACCAGCTTGCCACAAACACGCTCCGGGACCTGGGCCAGGGACTCTGGCCCAGCATGGAACAGGCAGCAGCTCCTTACGTGGGAGGCTCCTGTGCTCTCCTTCCCAGTTCTCAAAAAAATTTTTTCCCCTTTCTGAACGTGAGTCTCTAAACGAATCCAGAGCCTGTGACTAAAAATACTTTAACAATAGGAAAGTGCATCAGTCTTTCCGGCTGGGACTCGTTATCAGAGGGTTTTTATTTTGGAATTTGAAATTTTGCCCGCATGGGCTGGGTGGAGACCTTGGGCCGAGGCAAGGGAATTTGGTGGGTGTTGATGTTCTGCAAGGTGGTGGGAGACCCTCCAAGGTGAGAGGAGAAGAGAGCTGGCCAGGAGCTGAGCAGACTGAGGGGGAAGCCGAGGGAGGTTCAAGGCGTGGGCCAACCTTTCCCAAAGGAACTCCGTGATCTTGTCAGTGTTTTCCAGCCCCGTCTGGCTGTTGTTCCTGAAGTCTGATCTTACTCTTTTGTGCTGTATGTTAATTTCTTCTGGCCTGAGAGGGAGGGAGGGAGGGGTAGGGAAATCACTGGACTGAAGATAGCCTCTGCAGCCATACCCTGACCTCCTTCATTAACTGGCTCTCTTCAGAGTATTAATTGACCACTTGCTGCATACAGAGTCTGGAATTCTCCCAGTGCTGGGTAGAGCCACATCACTAGGTAGAGCCACATCGCTGGGCACACTCTCATTTCCTCTCACTCAGCCCAGGAATGGGAGAAGTAGAGATGGGGTTACTGTTTGTAGTTCCTGGAGCAGGAGGGCTGCTGGCTCCCCCGTCCAGCTGAGGACCTTGCTATCTCCTGCCCCTAGGATTCTGCTGGATTCCTAGGATTCTGCTGCAGGCCGCTGTGGTTGTCCCACTGCAGACACGAGTTCCACAGGGCCTAGTGCAGGACTTGAGTATGCATGGATTTTGGTATATGTCGGGGTCCTGGAACCCATCCCCCTGTAGCACTTCCCTGTGCCTTGGAGGTACTGCCTGCCTTCTGACTTCCACCCTCACTTGCCATTACAAGTTTCCCACGACAGTGGGGGAGCCAAGGCCCCAGGCAGTGCTACATTTGGATGTTGAACCTCTCCCTTCCGTTGTGAACTGAATTCTGCCAGCACTGGGACTGGTGATGTCTGCATTAGGCAGATGAGGAAGCAGTCTTGGAGAGGACAAGGGACTGGCTTCAGGTCACACATCAGGCTTGCTATCTCCTGGACAAAGATGCCTCTGATAGCTCTTCTATCTTTGGCCCCTGCTGAGAGCTGAGGGGAAGGGTGAGGGGAAGGGTGCAGGCCTGCCTGGTTCCCTGGGATGCTGGGTTTGGGGAGATAATGATACATGTGCTCATGGTAGGGCTTGGGCAAGGACCAGGAGAGCAGAGCCAGGGGTCTGGGCCTGACCCTTCCCCCCTGGTTCCCAGAGCTGCCCATGGGAAGCCCCCGGGGCAGTAGGCAGTGCTTCCCTGCCCACAGTGCAAATCCCCCTGCCCACTGCCAGAGCAGGAAGAGGAAGTGGCCAGGTCAGGGCTGGTGATAGACCCTGGGGCCGAGGGGAAGCTCCCAGGGCCACTTCTGAGCTGGAGAAAGCGAAGCTCACTCCTTCTGCCCACCCCAGGGGAAGGGTGTGGAGGCCCATGGGTGGGGACAGTCTCAGTGAAAGTAGGGCAAGTTCCTGACCTCTACTCAGTAGGGGCGGGGCCCAGCCCAAGGTGGAGGGGTAGCGTGGGAAAAGGGCTGTGTAATTCCACTTCCTTCATCTCCTGTTTACCCATCTCTACCCCCACCCTCTGGGCTGGGGAATGGTGATGGACATTGGCTGCTCATCTGGGGCCTGCACTGGGCTACTTACCACCGAGGATATATAAAGGATCTTCCTAGCATGGGGTAGGAGACAGTGCCCTTCTCCTCATGGTGTTTACATCTTTGTGAGGGATGGGTCTAAGTACATGATAAATCCCTGGGCCCCATAAGATTTGACTAGGAGGGGTAAGGGCCTGGTGAACTGCTCAGAAAATAAACTGTGTTGTCAGCAGGAGGACCCCTTTCTACTATGAAATGTTGCATTCCCTGCTAACGGTACTTGTGCTCTATCTGTTGATAGAAATAATACATAATAAGAAACAGCCACTGTGGTTTCAGAAGCACACACTTGAAAGAATTGTTCTCAAATTCCATCTGCATCTGGATCCATATGAAGAAATATGTCTCTCTCATTCAGGCGTGGCTATTTAAAAATAAAATTTGGGCGGGGCGCAGTGGCTCACACCTGTAATCCTAGCACTTTGGGAGGCCAAGGCAGGCAGATCACAAGGTCAGGAGATCGAGACCATCCTGGCTAACACAGTGAAACCCCGTCTCTACTAAAATACGAAAACTAGCCGGGCGAGGTGGCCCGTACCTGTAGTCCCAGCTACTCGGGAGGCTGAGGCAGGAGAATGGCGTAAACCCGGGAGGCGGAGCTTGCAGTGAGCCGAGATCGCTCCACTGCACTCCAGCCTGGGCAACAGAGCGAGACACCATCTCAAAAACAAACAAACAAACTTTGGGGGGAATATAACATAATACAGAAAAGTGCACACATCATAGGTGTACAATTATTATTATTATTTTGAGACAGGGTCTCACTCTGTTGCCCAGGCTGGAGTATAATGGCATGATTATGGCTCATTGCAGCCTCAGACTCCTGGGCTCAAGCAATCCTCCCACCTCAGTCTCCAAGTAGCTGGGACTACAAGTGTGCACCACCACAAACTGGCTAATTTTAAAAATTTTATTGTAAGGAAAGGGTCTCATTGTGTTGCTCAGGCTGGTTTCAAACTCTGGGCTCAAGCAGTCCTCTTGCCTCAGCTTCCCAAAGTGCTGGGATTTCAGGCATGAGCCACAGTGCCTGGAGTACAGTCTTAGGAGTACAGTTTGGCCAGGCGCGGTGGCTCATAATCCCAGCACTTTGGGAGGCCAAGGCAAGTAAGGAGTTCACGAGGTCAGGAGTTCAAGACCAGCCTGGCCAACATGGTGAAACCCCGTCTCTACTAAAAATACAAAAATTAGCTGGGCGTGTTGGTGGGCACCTGTAATCCCAGCTACTCGGGAGGCTGAGGCAGAGAATTGCTTGAACGCAGGAGGCAGAGGTTGGAGTGAGCTGAGATTGTGCCACTACACTCCAGCCTGGGTGATAAAGCAAAACTCTGTCTCAAAAAAAAAAAAAAGTGCAATTTGATGACTCTTCCAGAGTGAACATGCTTGGGTGATTATCGTCCAGATGGGGAACTAGAATGCGTCCATTCCCACAAAGGCCCCCATTGTAGGCACCTCCATTTTCAGTTTATAGGTTGTGTGTGTACCTGGTTTTGTGGTTCACTTATAAGACTCAAGGCCCATGGGGCCAGAAGCCACAGCCTCTGGAGGTTAGAGTCTAGGGCCAACAGGTCCTGCACAAAACTGGGAGTTAGGGGACCTGAGTTTCAATCCTGCCCCTGAGCCTCTGTTTTTGTCTTTAAACAATGTAGATTGTAATTCCAAACCTGGAAGGGTTGGGGAGAGTGTTAAATGGAAGAATCCATGTGAAGTGCCCTGGCCAAGGTCTGACCCACTCCCAGTGAGAAGGAGCTTATTATAAATGAGTTAGTTGGATGTAGTGACTTAGAAAAAAAAAAAAAAGAGTTGGGCCGGTCCAGACTCTAAGCTGAGGTCTTGGAGGATCAGCATGATTATAATAGAAAGGAGGAAGGGAAACAGTGTGCCCAATGGGTGAAACAGTATGTGCAAAGTGGGTGATGGGAAGGTTTAGCTCAAGGTCCTTATATGGGGTCGGTGGGGAACTGGGGTGATGAGGGCAGATGGATAGGCTGGGCTGTGGTGTGGGGGCCTGACTACTGGGTGGGGCTGTCTCTTGTTTCCAGCATGACATCTTCTCTACCTACCCTTCTGTGTTGTCATGGCCTTGCCTTACCTTCAGGTCCCTGTCTCTAGTTTTGGATACCTCTCTCATTATTACCTGTTCCCTCCTACCCCATCTCCCTGACAATTAGCTGTTCACTCTGACCTTGTTCTTGAAGGTTAGACTTGCAGGGGGGGTGTCTCTGGCCAGTCTGGGACCAGCATTTGCTTTAGGCCTCCCAAAGTCCACATCAATTGTGCCTTTCTCCAAAGTTCCACTAGCTGGACTCCACTCTCTCAGAGGCCCAGGCCATCCTCCCTGGAGGGCCCACAAGGCCTGGGATCCCCAAGCCCCTTTCACCTCTCTCGCCTTTATCTTAGGCTAGGTGCTCCACACGGGAACCTGCATCAGTGGCCCCATCTGTGTTTCCACAGAGGGACTTTGCCTTTTTCTCCTTATTTACTTATTTTCAGAATGTGGTGTGTTGAGCACCCCTACCATTCCCCACCCCTGCAAGCATGGCCAGGTGGCAGCTGTAGTTTCTTATCCTCCTCCAGGCTTTGGGGCAGCAGGACTGCAACCTCCATAACCTGCAGCGGCTTGGGGAGGTGGGGCCTGGGTTGCAGGCCCAGATCTGGAGGCTAGATGCTGAGATTCAGACCAGGGACCTGGACAGTTCCTCACCACACTCAGTTTTCCTTGGGCTTGTGGGTGGGCCTACCTCACAGGATGGTCTGTGCCACTTTTTACAAATGCGAAGTTGTTAGGAGGAGAGGAGGGTGCCTGAGCTTGAGGCTGGTTCAACTCTCAAAGAGCTAGCAAGGCTGGGCTGGGGGGTGGTGGCTCACGCCTGTAATCCCAGCACTTTGGGAGGCTGAGGCAGGCGGATCACAAGGTCAGGAGATCGAGACCATCCTGGTTAACACAGTGAAACACTGTCTCTATTAAAAATACAAAAAATTAGCTGGGCTTGGTCCGGGGCGGGCACCTATAGTCCCAGCTACTCGGGAGGCTGAGGCAGGAGAATGGCAGGAACCCGGGAGGCGGAGCTTGCAGTGAACCGAGATCACGCCACTGCACTCCAGCTTGGGCAACAGAGGGAGACTCCATCTCAAAAAAAACAAAAAACAAAACAAAACAAGAGCTAGCAAGGGTGGAGACTGAGCACAGACTGGTCAAGCCATAGACAACACACCTGTTCTTGCTGGTTAGCAGGAAGAACATTGGCTTGGCTGATTATCTTTTGCTACCTATTAAAATTGGTTTTATTTTGGCCAGGCACAGTGGCTCATGCCTGTAATCCCAGCACTTTGTGAGGCCGAGGCAGGCGGATCACGAGGTCAGGAGATCAAGACCATCCTGGCTAACACAGTGAAACCCCATCTCTACTAAAAATACAAAAAAATTAGGCGGCATGGTGGCGGGCACCTGTAGTCCTAGCTGCTCGGGAGGCTGAGGCAGGAGAATGGCGTGAACCCGGGAGACGGAGCTTGCAGTGAACTGAGATTATGCCACTGCACTCCAACCTGGGCGACAGAGTGAGACTCTGTCTCAAAAAAAAAAAGTTAGTTTTATTTTCTAGGGAAGGCCCTGCTAGGGTGGAGGGAGACATCCTGGGGCAAAGCAGGTGCTAGGTGAGGAAGCCAGCCTGTGACACAGCTGGGATAGGTTCCACCACCCAGCAAGTCGCTGTGTGCTCCTGAGCAAGGTGCAGCTTCTATTGGAACCCTTGTCTCCTAATCTGCAAAATGGGAGGACTTGAATTCTTTTTTTTTTTTTGAGACGGAGTCTCGCTGTGTCGCCCAGGCTGGAGTGCAGTGGCCGGATCTCAGCTCACTGCAAGCTCCGCCTCCCGGGTTTATGCCATTCTCCTGCCTCAGCCTCCCGAGTAGCTGGGACTACAGGTGCCCGCCACCTCGCCCAGCTAGTTTTTTTTGTATTTTTTAGTAGCGACGGAGTTTCACCGTGTTAGCCAGGATGGTCTCGATCTCCTGACCTTGTGATCCACCCGTCTCGGCCCCCCAAAGTGCTGGGATTACAGGCTTGAGCCACCGCGCCCAGCCATTTTTTTTTTTTTTTTTTTTTAAAGCTGTGGAGTCATTTTTCACAAAAGGATTCCACAAAATCCAAGCAAAATCTTATGGAAAAGCCTAAGAGAAAGAAAAGCAAAACTTTGGCTGAAATGAGGTAGGGATCCTGGATGGGTCCAATTGGCAGCATCCTGCCCACACTTCATGTTCAACCAATGGCCTTGAAGGAAGATGGTTTGGGGCAACCCAGAGCTCTCTGCAGACGCATTCACGTTGAGACTATGCTGGGATGGAGGGTTCTGTCAGGTTCTGACCAGATCACTGAAGGCCATCAGCATTACAGTCACCCCTCGGTATATGAAGGGAGTTGGCTCCAGGACCCCAACTTGTACTGTGAATACTCAAGCCCCACTGTTGGCTCTGTGGAACCTGCAGATACTAAAAGTCGGCCCTCTGTATATGTGAGTTTTTGGATCCATGTTGGATTGAAAAAATCCCCAAATCCCTGTATAAGTGGACTTACACAATTCAAACGTGTTGTTCAAGGGTCAGCTGTATGAAGACTGCTCCATCTGTGGTGGACAGTGAGGCTTTAGAAAGAGAAGATAGGCAGGCTACTGGATAGTCTTCATGGGTGTGGGCAAGGAGTGGTCACTGCACGCAGGCAGTTGGTCTGTGGGACCAGTGAGGCATGGGCTGTGGCTGGCAGTAGGAAAGTGGGAGAGGCTGAGTGCAGTGGCTCATGCCTGTAATCCCAGCACTTTGGGAAGCCAAGGCAAGAGGCTTGAGCCTGGGAGGTCGAGGCTGCAGTAAGCCATAATCGTGCCACTGCACTCCAGGCTGGGCGACAGAACAAGACCTTATCTCAAAAACAACAAAACAAAAATGGGGAGAGGAAAGGACCCAAGAGATGTTCCAAAAAAGAATTTCAGGAAACAATGAAGAGTTGCAAATGGGGCATCAGGAGCAAAGATTAGGTGGCAGGCAGGGGGTGCAGAAATGATAGGCTCTGTCTGAAACAGCTGAAATTTGAGGTGCTTGTGGGACCTTTGAGTGGGCAGAAGCGGGGGCTGGAGACGAGGGTGTGGGAAACCTGTGATGGGGGTTGAGGGCGGAAATCAGGAGCAGGCAGAGCCTCCGGGGCAGAGGAAGTCCTGTGGGGTGACCAGATGAGGTGAGAACAGGCTGGGTGGGTGCAGGCTCAGTGGAAGCAGAAACTCATGGATATTGACTTACATGGGAAGAAGGGGAATGGTTGGGGGTCGCAGTGGGGTGGCAGGGCTCTCTTTTCCTTGTGGGTTTTTTTTTTTTTTTTTTTTTTTTTTGCCCTTCCCTCTCCTCTTACCTTGCCATGAGGGCTCCCCAGGTTCAGGAGAGATCAGGGTGGACGGGTGACGGCCAAACCAGGAAAAGCTCCAGGTGGCTGCAGCCTGGTCTGTGCCCAGCAGCGCCCTGGCGGGCTGTTCCGCACTCCACCGGGCAGGTGATTGATTACTGGTCAGAGCTGCCTCCTCAGAGGTGCTGGAGGTGGGGTGGGAGGGTCGGTGCTCCCTGATGTGGACAGGGGGAGGGGGATTGATAAGAGGCGTGGAGAGATCCCTAGAAGTGCAGTCTGTGCCCTGGGTTCCACCCGTGTGCCACCACTTGGCTGTGTGACCTTCAGCAAGTGCCATTATTTCTCTGAGCCTGTTTATTTATAAAATGGGGAAGAGTTGACACAAGTTTGAAAAGATTTCTCAGGCTCCACCCGGTTCTGAAATTCGGTAATTTCCCAACTAGGGTGCACTCCCCCTGTAAGGGACTGGGGAGGGGACGGTGCGAAACCAAGTTCAGTTTGTGGAGCCAGAGCTGTTGGCCGAGCTTGGGCCTGGCCAACCCCTGCCCTCTGGAAGGTCCTGTGTAGGGAGACTGCCTGGAGGGACTAAGAGGGGGCTTTGATGTCTCAGGGGCAGCCTCTCAGCCTGAGATCCTGCTGGGGAAGCCGCGTCCTGTGCACTACCTGCGCCTAGGGCTGAGGTGAGGGCGCAGGCTCCCCAGGGTGTGTCCAAGTTGCCTATCCCAGCCCACGGCCTGTCCTGACCGCCCAGCAGCGGCAGCAGCGACACCCTAGGGCTCCAGAAAGGTGCAAAGGCGGGGCGGGGCTCGGAGGGAGCCAGAGGGGCCGGGCGCGGTTGGCTCCCAGGAGCAGCTGGAGGGTGAGGAGATCCTCGTCCGGGGAAGCCCCACGGCCGCGTCTCTACAGCGCCCCTTCTCGGGCTCTGGCCCTCCCGCTGGTTATTTTGGACCTGGGGGCCCCCAGCTGGGACCCGGGTCCGGTGCGGGGAGCCTAGTGGGCCTGGGAGTTGCTATTTTTAGCGGGCGCGGCGGGCGCGAGGAGCCTATTTATAGATCAAACAATCCGCGCTCCCTGCGTCAATGGAACCCCGCGTGCGTCACGCGCGCAGACATTCCAGGCCCCCCCTACTCGCCCCGCCCCCTCGGGCTCCCCGGGCCGCGCCTCCCCCTGGCCGCCTCCCGCCGGAACCGCACCGCCCCCCGCGCCCTTGTATGGCCAAAGCTCGCCGGGCGGCCTGCGTCAGTGGCGCCCCCGCCCCTCCCCGTGCGTCACGGAGCACTTAAGAGGAGGGTCGGGCTCGCCTGGGGAGTCCCAGTGGCAGAGGCTGCGAAAGTTGGGGGAGTGCACAGAAGAACTTCGGGAGCGCACGCGGGACCAGGGACCAGGCTGCGACTCGGGGCGCCGGTCCGGGCAGAGGCAGCGGGAGCCGGCCGGGTAGGTTCCCTTCGGGGAATGTGCATCTGTTTTTAGGGGTGGTGCATGAGGGAGATGGGTGTACACGCGGGCAGAAAGGATGTTGTAGGGCCAGCATGTAGGAGGGTGGGTGTAGTGTGCAGCTCTAGTGCAGCGGGATGAGAACCCAGGTCAAACTGGAAACTACCGGGTGCGGAGTAGGAGGTAGGGGAGATTAATGCCTGCAAGGTGGAAGCCACAGGGAGTTGGGGTTGGTGCCAGGAGTAGGGACTTGTCCAGCAGGCGGCTGGCTTTTCTCCTAGGGTGCCCAACTGGGCGCACGGTGCTCTGAACTTGGGTGGGTGTGGATGGGGATCACAACACCGTGGGGGAACAGGTACACAGAGCTTTGGTGCTGCTGGGGATCCATACGAGTCCAACTGGGACTGGGTTTCCAAAAGGCTCTTCTTCCTCCCAGCCTGTCAGCCCCCTCCCAGTGTCCCAGTTGTTTTCTTAACAGTTTAGAGGCTGTGGCTGAGTTGGCAGGGGTTCCCCACCCTGAACTTTCTGTCTGAGGTGCCTTAGGAAGCCTCCGGATCACTGAAGGAAGTGACTGGCTTGGTAACTGAGCTGTGGAGGGCTGCTTGCTCTGTATTGAATAAAGGAGGCTTCTTGGGGTCAGGGGCAGGGTCTCTGGAAGCACAGGGAGGATTGATTTCGCTGGGGCTTGGATCACGTGTGTATGTGTGTGTGTGTGTGTGTGTATGTATGTATGTGTGAGAGAGACAGACAGACAAAGAGAGGTGGAAACCCTTGTCCTTGGGGATCCTGGATAGAGGTTGCCAGTGTTGGAGTCTTGGGGCGGTGCTGCCTAGAGGATACCTTCCAACCATTCCAGCTCCAGATGCGGATCATCCCTATGCCCCCTCCCTCAGTAGTCCCTGTTGGATCTTACAGGTAGGGTGCAGCCTGAGGCTTGTTCAGCAGAACAGGTGCAAGCCACATTGTTGCCAGGACCTGCCTGAAGCCGGATTCTCCCCACTCCCTCCTTCAACCCCGCCTCTTCCTCCTCCTGTGGGACTGCTCCCCCTTCCCATGAGGCTAGATGTAGGTCGTATCTTGTGTTGTTAAGAACCTGCATGAAGGGGGAGGGATTGATGGGGGTTGATCCGGATGTGGGACGTCCAGGTGGAGAAACAGGATTTGAATAAGGCAGGAACGAACGCCCAGTTCTGCCCAACTGCTGTCTTTCCTCCTTCACCCCCAGCCCATCCGTGCCCAGGCTGTCCTAGTGCAGGCAGATGTGGCCACCCTCACCTCTTGCAGGGTGCTGCATGCCTGTGGACTGGTGCCACTGGGTGGGTGGGGCCCAAGCTACGAGGGTCTCTGTTGTCTTGATTGGTTATGTGAATGTCAGGCTAGGGGTGGAGGTGCCCTGTTCGGTCCCGTGGAGTTAGAAGAAAGGCTAGGACCAGAGAGGACTTCCTGGGCTCTTGGCCAGGAGGTGGTGACAGCCTTTACCCCCATCACTGCACCCCTCGATTATGGTACTCTCTGTTCCTGCTTGATTTCTTCTCTAGCTTCCCTCCTTGACTGGTGAGGCCGGAGTTATGCAGAGCCCAGACATGGAGGTTGGGAGGGAGACTGTCCTGGAGCCTCCTCTGCATTATTTTTTGACCATTCTGTGAATGTGAGGATCTGCCTGAATGATGCTATCTCTGTTCAGGCTCTCTTCAGGCTCCTCGGGACTGGGGGTGTGTAACCCCCTTTGCCTGAGCCCCTGGATTCTTCAGGGCACAGACCCCGATTTAGTGGAGGGGCAGAATGTCTTCCACCCACCCACCAGCAGGCTTCTCCTTCCTGCACAGCCACCTTAAGTCTTCTCCTGGTCTCTCTCAGTTCTCTTATTAAAATAACTGGGGGCAGCAGAACATTCTTTTCAGGCACTGTTGTCCATTCTCCTGGGAGTCCAGGGGGCTGTGGTCTCCTTCCTCCCCTTCCCCTGCCCCCAGCAAATGGCCTTTAAAGCTCTGGAGCCAGGTTACCGATGAGGAGGCCTGGGCTGCCTTCCTCTTTGCTTCTGGGAGCATCTTGGGCAGTGCAGAGTGGCTTCCCAGCCCCAGATGGCAGGATTGGGGTGGGCTTGGAATCTGCTGCCTTTGCTCAGTGTACAGGGTTAGGGCGGAAATGGGGGACAGGCTAAGGCCTCTGCGTTAGGCTGCCTTCTTAGGCAGCTGGGCTTTCACTCCCAGCTCCTCTTCCATCTCCACGACATCCTTCTTCCTAGGCACCACGAGGGGAGGAGAAAAGGGGCTTTGCAGAGGCTGGGATGTGCCTGGGAGTATTCCCAGGACGTGCCTGTTTGGCGAAACAACCCAGGGAGCTGCTCCTGAGAGCTGGGCTGAGGCTTTGCTGAGCTGCCTCTCCCACTCACCCTTTTCCCAGCCCCCACCACGCCTTCCCCGGGCAGGGGGGCAGGAGGGTCAGGGGGCTGGAGGAACACAGCTTCCCCCTGTTCCAGCAGAGAAATGCTGGCTGGATGCCTCCCCTAGGGTTCCCAGGCTGACTAGGGTGTGGCTGGCCTTCTGACGGAGCCCACTCATGCTGGGCCGCTGCCCAGGGGCTTTGTGGCATCTAAGTCGAGACGGTACTCAGGCCAGGGGTCAGGATTCCTGGGTGCTCTGGTCCTGGTGCCTCTGTCCCATCTTTAGGCTGGGATTCCTGCCACCTTGCTGCTCTGGGGCCCACATACTTTGAGACTAGGCTATAGGCTTCTCTCACTGACTCTCCTTTCCCTCCCTGGGGTTTCCTCTCTCTCCAGAGATGCCCTGTATCCAAGCCCAATATGGGACACCAGCACCGAGTCCAGGACCCCGTGACCACCTGGCAAGCGACCCCCTGACCCCTGAGTTCATCAAGCCCACCATGGACCTAGCCAGCCCTGAGGCGGCCCCTGCTGCCCCCACTGCCCTGCCCAGCTTCAGCACCTTCATGGACGGCTACACAGGAGAGTTTGACACCTTCCTCTACCAGCTGCCGGGAACAGTCCAGCCATGCTCCTCAGCCTCCTCCTCGGCCTCCTCCACATCCTCGTCCTCAGCCACCTCCCCTGCCTCTGCCTCCTTCAAATTCGAGGACTTCCAGGTGTACGGCTGCTACCCTGGCCCCCTGAGCGGCCCAGTGGATGAGGCCCTGTCCTCCAGTGGCTCTGACTACTATGGTAGCCCCTGCTCGGCCCCATCGCCGTCCACGCCCAGCTTCCAGCCGCCCCAGCTCTCTCCCTGGGATGGCTCATTCGGCCACTTCTCGCCCAGCCAGACTTATGAAGGCCTGCGGGCATGGACAGAGCAGCTGCCCAAAGCCTCTGGGCCCCCACAGCCTCCAGCCTTCTTTTCCTTCAGTACTCCCACCGGTCCCAGCCCCAGCCTGGCCCAGAGCCCCCTGAAGTTGTTCCCGTCACAGGCCACCCACCAGCTGGGGGAGGGAGAGAGCTATTCCATGCCGACCGCCTTCCCAGGTTTGGCACCCACTTCTCCACACCTTGAGGGCTCGGGGATACTGGATGCACCCGTGACCTCAACCAAGACCCGGAGCGGGGCCCCAGGTGGAAGTGAAGGCCGCTGTGCTGTGTGTGGGGACAACGCGTCATGCCAGCATTATGGTGTCCGCACCTGTGAGGGCTGCAAGGGCTTCTTCAAGGTACTGCATGGCCCCGGGTGGGGCTTTTTGTTGGAAATGGAGAGAGGCTGGCCTCTCATCCCGTTGGGACCTGTGGTCACCCCCTGGATTCTCCTCCCAGCTAAGTTCTGTCCTGCAGGACGGGGTCAGCCCTGCCAGGTGGGCCGCCTTCCTGGAGACCCATAGATGCCAGGGCTGGAAGCTTTCATTCGACAGGACACTCAGGGGCCCGTGGGATTGCACAGAGCTGGAGGGAGGGGTGAGATACGGGCAGATATGGGCTACAGGGGTGCCTGGCCAGCCTCTGGTTTTTCTCTGCCTGTCCTCCCCCAACTCAAGGTTCTAGTGGGAAGGGGTGCCCCCATGCTCTCACGTTCCTGGCGTGAGATGAAAGGATCCTGGCGGAGGGTTTGGTTCCTGAGGACCAGGGGTGGACTTGGGAACAGGCTGTGTGTTTGTCCCAGAGATGGTGCCTGCTTAACTTCCCGTCCCCACCCCCAGCCCTTTGGCCCTCTCCTGTCTGCCCTAGGGAGAGGGCAGGCGGACAAGAGCCCATGAAAAAATACAGGTGTCTGGACTGCCGGAGAGACCCTGGTCCCCGATATTGTGTCCTGGGGTCTTCCTCAGAGGGAGAAACCTCCCCCATTGTCTTCAAGACTTTTCTCTCCCCCCCAACCCCCTATCTCTCCCTCCCTTGCCACCCAAATGTTAGAAAAATAGCTGTGAACAGAGAGTGCTTTTGTCTGCAGTGGCAGCAGGATCTGGACAGTCCTCTCCCCTAGGCTCCCCCCTCCCCACCCCACACTCTGACAG
Organism: Rhinopithecus bieti; assembly: GCF_001698545.2. NCBI lineage: Eukaryota > Metazoa > Chordata > Mammalia > Primates > Cercopithecidae > Rhinopithecus > Rhinopithecus bieti. The sequence continues at coordinate 1,402,221 of NW_016823424.1, read as the reverse complement.
CCTGTTCCGTGTTGCCCCCCCACCCAGCGCACAGTGCAGAAAAACGCCAAGTACATCTGCCTGGCTAACAAGGACTGCCCTGTGGACAAGAGGCGGCGAAACCGCTGCCAGTTCTGCCGCTTCCAGAAGTGCCTGGCAGTGGGCATGGTGAAGGAAGGTGTGTGGCTGGGGTGCAGCCCAGCGGGGCAAGGGTAGGCTTGATTGGAGTGGGACCAGCAGGGTCCCCAGGCTTCTGCCCTGGATGACCCGGGGGAGGGCACGTCTTATTTCCATCCCACCTCTGAACCCCAGGCCTTGGAGGGAGGCAGCCTACACCTGCCTGGATTGTGAGGGTGGTGGCAGGGGGAGGTCCCTGTAGGGTACCTTGGATCTCAGGGGCTCTGGGTCCTAGGGACTCGGTGGGGCGCATCTCAGCAGTGGTGTGCACGGCTTGGGCTGAGGGGCCCTTCCTCACATCTCTTCCTTCCTCACCCCTACCCGTTCCTTTGCAGTTGTCCGAACAGACAGCCTGAAGGGGCGGCGGGGCCGGCTACCTTCAAAACCCAAGCAGCCTCCGGATGCCTCCCCTGCCAATCTCCTCACTTCCCTGGTCCGTGCACACCTGGACTCAGGGCCCAGCACTGCCAAACTGGACTACTCCAAGGTGAGGTCCCACCCCATGCCTGCCTCGGAGAGGGCTATGAGTACACGCAGTGCCTTTGTGCATGTTAGGAGAGCTGTCCTCTCCAGAAGGATAGAATGAGAAAGGAAGTTTTAAAAAGAAAGAAAGAAAAGCTACCCCCTCCAGTTTGACAGATCAAAGAGAGGATCCCCCTCTGGGCTGACCAGATGGGAAAATGCACCCCCTCAGGCAGGTGGCCAATTAGAACAATGTGTCCTGTTGGCAGCTGCAGCCCTGGGTTAATATGTGAGACTTGGCAAGCGAGAGCCTGGGCAGGATCTCACATCCACTCCCACTCCCAGGATCTGGCATCCAAGTGTCTGACACAGCCGTATGTGGCAGTGGGTGCAGGACCCTGCCTGGGGTGCTGACCCCACTGGACCATCCTCCTAGTTCCAGGAGCTGATGCTGCCCTGCTTTGGGAAGGAAGATGCTGGGGATGTACAGCAGTTCTACGACCTGCTCTCCGGTTCTCTGGAGGTCATCCGCAAGTGGGCAGAGAAGATCCCTGGCTTTGCCGAGCTGTCACCAGCTGACCAGGACCTGTTGCTAGAGTCAGCCTTCCTGGAGCTCTTCATCCTCCGCCTGGCATACAGGTGAGAGCTGCCGACTGTCTGCCCAGCCCCTTTCCCTGATACACCTGCCTGTGAACCACCCTGATCGCTCTTCGTGCCCATCTGCCTGCCAGGTCTAAGCCAGGAGAGGGCAAGCTCATCTTCTGCTCAGGCCTGGTGCTACACCGGCTGCAGTGTGCTCGTGGCTTCGGCGACTGGATTGACAGCATCCTGGCCTTCTCAAGATCCCTGCACAGCTTGGTTGTCGATGTCCCTGCCTTCGCCTGCCTCTCTGCTCTTGTCCTCATCACCGGTGAGTGACCAGTACCACACCAGGTCCAAGGGAGTGGGTGTCAGGGAGTTGACTGGTTCTCAGGAGGGCACTGTCCCAGGGAGTTTGGTGAGCTGGGATCTAGCACTTTCTGGGCCCCTGCACTGCCCCGGGCTCATACCAACAGTAAAGTAGGGACCATAGGAATTGGAGATGGGCTCAGCTGCATCCAGCTCCAAAGCCCAAGACAGCCTTTGGTCCCAGACTGCCAGGATCTAGACTGCAGGTGTCATGTATGTGGCCTAGGGTATTGGCTTGTTTTTTGTTGTTGTTGTTGTTGTTGGTTTTTTTTTGAGACGGAGTCTCGCTCTGTCACCCAGGCTGGAGTGCAGTGGCGTGATCTCGGCTCACTGCAAGCTCCGCCTCCCAGGTTCACACCATTCTCCTGCCTCAGCCTCCCGAGTAGCTGGGACTACAGGCGCCCACCACCATGCCCGGCTAATTTTTTGTATTTTTAGTAGAGATAGGGTTTCACCATGTTGGCCAGGATGGTCTCGATCTCCTGACCTCATAATCCTCCCACTTCTGCCTCCCAAAGTGCTGGGATTACAGTTGTGAACCACTGCGCCCGGCCAAGGGTATTGGCTTTTTTTTTTTTAAATCTTCTTGTCAATTTTGCTGCATATAGAAAAGTACACAAATGGTAAATTTTTATAAACCGCACTTACCCAACCAGCGCCTTGGTCAAGAAAGAGCACATAACTGCCCCCCAGAACCCATTATTATGCCCCTTCCAGTCATTTGCCCACCCCAAGGGTAACCACTACTTTTTATTTAAAAAATTTAAAAAATAAGATAGTACCTCACTATGTTGCCCAGGCTGGTCTCAAACTCCTGGGCTCAAGTTCTCCTCCTGCCTCAGCCTCCGAAAGTGTTGGGATTACAGGCATGAGCCACCACGCCCAGCCCTTCACTGTGACTTCTGACAGTGCAGATCAGATTGGCTGTCCCTGTTTTGGACTTTATGTAAATGTAGTTCTGCAGGATGGAATCTGGTGTTGAATGCAGAGGTTTTCAGATCTCTGTTTTTTAAAGGAAAGAATCCACCCTCGTTCCTTTTTTTGCTTAAATTGCACAGGGGACCCAACTATATAGAACACAATCAGAGGTACTCCGGGCTGAGGAATGTTGAGTTCTGAGGCTGGGTTTCTCAGAACAGTGTAGATTTTAAAAACCCAATGATCTAGCCGGAAAACCTCAGTTAGGATTTTATTTCCCATTTGTGACCCTGGGCAAGTCATTAGCCTCCTGGGCCTTGGGTTCTCACTTGGAGTATGAGGATAATGAGCGTTACTGCCTCTCAGACTTGTGACGATGCTTACTAATGGCCAACATGTGAACGCGCTTTTGTGAAGTGCCAGCAGAGCATGAGGGGTGGTCGGGGCAGCAGTTTTAGGGGCCTGCGGGAGGCTGGGGCTTTGGGGGCCTGGTTGTCAGATGTGCAGCTAATCCTGTACACTCCCCGCAGACCGGCATGGGCTGCAGGAGCCGCGGCGGGTGGAGGAGCTGCAGAACCGCATCGCCAGCTGCTTGAAGGAGCACGTGGCAGCTGTGGCGGGCGAGCCCCAGCCAGCCAGCTGCCTGTCACGTCTGTTGGGCAAACTGCCCGAGCTGCGGACCCTGTGCACCCAGGGCCTGCAGCGTATATTCTACCTCAAGTTGGAGGACTTGGTGCCCCCTCCACCCATCATCGACAAGATCTTCATGGACACGCTGCCCTTCTGACCCCCGCCTGGGAACACGTGTGCACATGTGCACTCTCATATGCCACCCCACGTGCCTTTAGTCCACGGACCCCCAGAGCACCCCAAGCCCGGGCCTGCGCTGCAGAATGACTCCACCTTCTCACCTGCTCCAGGAGGTTCGCAGGGAGCTCAAGCCCTTGGGGAGGGGATGCATTCATGGGGTGACCCCACGATTTGTCTTATTCCCCCAGCCTGGCCCTGGCCTTTATGTTTTTTGTAAGATAAACCGTTTTTAACACATAGCGCCGTGCTGTAAATAAGCCCAGTGCTGCTGTAAATACAGGAAGAAAGAGCTTGAGGTGGGAGTGGGGTTGGGAGGAAGGGATGGGCCCCACCCACCTGGGCAGCCTTTCCAGCCTCTTGCTGGCTCTCTCTTCCTACCCTCCTTCCACATGTACATAAACTGTCACTGTAGGAAGAAGACAAATGACAGATTCTGACATTTATATTTGTGTATTTTCCTGGATTTATAGTATGTGACTTTTCTGATTAATATATTTAATATATTGAATAAAAAATAGACATGTAGCTGGAACTGGGATTCAGTCTGTCTCTGATGCTCACTCCCCACTCCCCCACCAGACACACCTCATCATTACATAAGAGATGGGTCGCTCAAGATGAAACTTGGATGTTACCAGCCTGAGCTGTCAGGCCTCAGTGTACTTATTTGTAAAAGGTGGATAATAATGACACCTGTTCCATGAGGTTGTTATACAAAGCACTTAGACTAATTTCTGACACATGGGAAGCCTCCACTAGATGTGCCTGGCTCATTGCAGGGGCCTGCAGTGGCCGACTAGCCCAGGTATTGCAGGACCCTAGCAATATACTTAGCCGCAGATCTCAGGGTTGTCACAATTCCTAATCTGGACACATTATTCTCTGATTATTGATTTCCACATCCATAAAACAGGAATAGACCCAGCCTCAGAGCTTTTAGGATCAGAGGAGTGTGTGTAATGTTTAGCATGGGCTGGGTTTAAGTAAGCCCAAATTGGTAGTAACTGTTGTATTCAGTGTTTTTTTTTTGTTTTGTTTTTTGTTTTTTGAGATGGAGTCTCGCTCTGTCACCCAGGCTAGAGTACAGTGGCGTGATCTCGGCTCACTGCAAGCTCCACCTCCCAGGTTCACACCATTCTCCTGCCTCAGCCTCCGGAGTAGCTGGGACTACAGGCGCCCGCCACCACGCCCAGCTAATTTTTTGTATTTTTAATAGAGAGGGGGTTTCACCGTGTTTGCCAGGATGGTCTCGATCTCCTGACCTCGTGATCCGCCTGCCTTGGCTTCCCAAAGTGCTGGGGTTACAGGCGTGAGCCCCCGCGCCAGCCTGTATTCAGTATTTTAACATTCTCAACATTCTCAACATTCCTCCCCACTCTCCTGCCACCCCAGCAAGAGGATCCAGGGATCTGGTGGCCCTCACCTTCTTGGCAAGAAGTCCCTACCTGTGCCTGTGTCCCCATGTAGGCCCTCCAACCCCCCAGGCTCATCAGTTGTTTAGTCAGCTGGCTTAAAATGCAGATTCCTAGGATCTACCCCCAAAGACTCAGATTTGGGGAGGCAAGGGGGCCCACGAAACTTCAGTCTTAGCAAGTACCCAGGTGCTTGTAATGCGGGTAGCCTGGGGCCACCCTTTTAAGAAACAGACCCAGATGGACCTAACCTGAGGCCCACGGGAGTTGGTCACCCTGCAGGGCATGGCACCCTTCTTGTGCTCAGTGCCCGCCCAGCCTGTTTCCTTCTCTAGGACCCAGTAGGAGGCCTGAAGGCAGTGCCCTCACACATGTTCCTCATAGCCCTTAGCCCAGGACCCCCAAATCTCCATCTCCATGGCCCTTGGGAACTGGCTGGCTGAGAGGCAGCTCCTACTGGATGGGGCCAGACAGAATAGGGCTCTCGACTGTGGATAGGGGTGAGAAGGGCCTTCCCCAGTGCTCCAGCCACAGCTTGCACGGAGCCCCCATCCACATGCCCTCATTTGGGTTCTGGGAGCACAGTCCAGCCTCAGGCCTGCTGAAGAGTTCACATGAGGCTGGGGTAGGGAGACCATGGCCCCGACCCTGGGACATGCTCCCAGCAGTGCTGTGGACTTCCAAACCTGTATCCCTGGCATCGCCCCGCCCAGCCCCAGACCCCTGAGCGAGGCTTTGTCAGCTGTGCCCGCACCTGATGACACGAGGCTATCAGTAGGTAGGCTTCTGTTTGCAGCCTGCCTCCAACTCCATGCTGCTCTCTGAGAAGGCCCTCCTCCTCACCAAGCCTCAGTTTCCCATCTGTTCAGTGGGGAGGTGAGGCTGGTTAGGAGCAGAGCTTGCTGGGAAATCTCCCGCTGGCCGGCTGGACCGAGTCCTTCTTTGTGTCACTTGACTCCAGCTCCCTGCCTTTAGCAGAGACAGATGTGGGGACAGGACAGGCCGCTGGGGAAGGCAAGAGGGCTGCTCAGATGCTCAGGGAGGGGCCAGGGCTGGGGGTGGAGTGGGGCCAAGGGAGCATCTCCATATCTATGGATGAGGTTAGCGGGTATTAGGGTCCACGCTGGCAGATTCTTTTCATCAGATGCTTGTGATTTCCAGCCCTAGCTGCCATCCCATGAGGACAGCCTGGCTAGTCCCACTTCATAGGGGCACCATGGGAGAGTGGCGAAAGCAAGCACCCTGGAGCCCAAGGCCTGGGTTTACATCTTGGCTCCAGCTCTTACTAGCTGTGTGATTTGGGGCAAGTTTGTTAACCTTTCTGTGCCTCAGTGTTTTCACCTAGAAATAAGAAAACGAATTGAATCTATTTTTCAAAGTTGCTATAAGGATTACAGAAGTTAATACATACAAAGTGTTTTTTACAGTGCCTGGCACACAGCAAGCACCAAATAAATATTAGCTATTGTTTTTACAAAAGAGGAGAATTCATTTCAGAGGAAGGATGACTTTCCCAAGGTCACCTGGCTTGTGAGTAGCCGAGCTGGGTGCGTCAGGCTACTTAACCACTAGGTCTCCCTGCCCAGGGCCTCGAAAATAAGAAGCTCCATTGACTGTCGTTCCTTTTCAGGACCCTGGCAATTAGGGTACAGAGTTGGGGGCTGGTTCCTCCAGCCCCACCCTGCCCCACCCTGCCCCGCCCAAGGGCTGGAGCCCGGAGGCAGGCCCTTTCTTTTCACTCAGCAACTGGAAGAACTGGCCTCCAACTCTTGCTATGGGATGGGAGGGCAAACAAGGGGGCATTGAGCCTGATGGGGCCTCACAATGGCTGCTCTGTCCAGGCTGGCCGGGGGCTGGGCCCATTTCCGACGGGGACAATAGTCAAAAGGCAGTGACGCCGGCAGGGCCTGGAATCCCAGGCGGGATTTTCCGAGGCCTCAAAGTCTGCTGTTTGTCCTCACGCGGAGACCCAGGAAGCCTGCCTCTCTGTCTCCCCCATCCCACCCACGCTAGGCCCAGTGCCCAGAGGTCCCTGGCCCCTTCCCCAGCCCTGAGGTGCCACTGTGACTGCGGAGGGGTGGCTTTGAGGTCTAGGGACTGAGGCAGAGCTCTGCACTCCGGGGGGCCTCTGCTTGTAGCCCTTCCCTGAGGCCAGTGTGGAGGAAGCTGCCCCACACCTGGGTTCCAGCCACCTGGTCTTGGTTATAGAGGGGTGTGGCAAGGATCAGCCTCCAGGAGGTGAGAAGCTCCTGAAGGTCATGGGTGACTGTGCTGTAATGGGGTGTCCTGTCCACATGGCCCGCTCTGAGCACCCAGCATGTTTAGTTGTGTGGCGGCAGCTCTGCTGCTGCAGAGCGCAGCCTGAGAGAGACTCATCAGAGGCAGGTGGCCGCTGTGTGGTCCCTGGACAGTCAGCAGTGACATCCTTTTGCAGCCATGAGGCAGTTGTGCCAGGCACATCAGAGTCATGCCCTGGTGAGGCAGTGCCGGGCAGCCTTGTGTGAGCTGGACCTGGGATCCTAAGAGAGCTTCAGCTTAGATATCTGGACGAGCCCCAGCTCCTCTCTCACAAGTCCCTGGCTGCGGCAGAGCCCCAGGGCCATTGGGCCTCCTTGGAAGATGAGGTTAAGGGTGGGGGGGCTTTGTCTATCTGGCATCCAGCCCTGCAGGGGCCTGGCCTTGCAGTCTTATAGTTCAGGGGGCAGCTGCTCCGTCTTACCTGGGGCAGCCAGTGCTCAGCTCTGGGCTGCAGTCTCTGCCCCAAATCTCTGCCCGCATCCCTGTTCCAGCTTCAGGCTCTCAGGCCTCTTCCTGGGCCCTAGGCTGGAGACTGTCTGGTTTGGCCTAGGCTGGCCAGTGGGACTTTGAAACCTCCAGCCTCCGATGGTGGGTACACGAAGGAGTCAGTGCAAAGCAGAGGAAAAGCCTTTTTCACTCCCCCAATGTCTCCTTTTCCACACAAGCCAGGGACATTCTGAAGGCAGGAGGCACATTTCCAGGTCCCCAGCTGGACTCGGAGCCGGTGGGAAACCTATGGGCCCCTGGAGGCCCTGGCCTTGGTTTCCGCCTCCTGCCTGCCACTCCTGGGCCCGTGCTGTGTTCATCCTCCCCAGCACCCGGGCTCCCCCTCATCTCCTCCTGGGCCCTGACCCTGCCAGGCCAAGGGTGCCACTTGAGGTCTCCTCAAGGTCTGACCCAGGCGCTGGCACTGTCCAGTCCCAACTCAGGACCATAAATCAGGCCTGGCGTGGCCACAGGGGCTGGGGGTGGCAGCTGGGACAGGGAGGGGAGTGCGGGGGGGCCTGTCCTGGTACATGCTGCGTTAGCAGGGAGCAGTGCCCAGCCGCAAGCCAGGCGGGCAGGGTGCTGACTGTCACTGCACTCCTAGCCTGGAGAACATCAGAGGAAAGAGGTCTCCAACCAGGGAGCCCAGCCTTGGCATAGCCAAGCAGGAAGTCTGGACTCCACCCCAGGGCCCCAGGTAGCTGGGATACCATGAGGACAGATACAGAGATGCCCCCTGCCCCACAAGAAAGCAGGGACAGAAAAACAGCTCCCCAGAGGCAGATACAGGGACTGCCTTATCAGGGGCGGATAAACAGCCCCCTAACCTTTCGCAAGCACAGTCGCCCAGAATCCTCTTCCTTAAAGAATGACAGATGCTCAGAACGGCCTGCCAAAGGAACAGACCTTGCAGCAAGGAGAGACAGTCCCGCACCCCCGAGGGACGGAGGCACAGAAATAAAGCCCGGCTCCTACTCCAACTTGGCCAGACAAACACAGGCCTTTCTGGAAGAAAACAAAACAAAACAAAACAAAAAAACACCACACAACCCTTCCCCAACATGGACAGATCCCTGGGTCCTCAGGAGAAGAGACAGCGCACATGCTGTGCCTGGCCTGGTCCTGGTCTCCAGGCTGCCTGGTAAGGTTGGCAGGTTGGGGCTGGGAGGCGCCCCTTTCTCACGCTCTCTGCCACTCTTTCATCCGCCCAGACATTTTCCCTGTCAGGGAGGGTGGGGACTGGAAGTGACATCCCAGAAAGGGTGGGAGGTGGAAGAGCCCCTGCCCGCGATCCAGAGGGCAGATGTCAGAGAAGGACAGCTGGTCCTCCTCACCCCCGCAGTCTGTCCAGGCTAGAGGGTCAGCAGGCAGGGTGCTGGCTTTCCAGCCAGCCTGGCCCCCAGCAGGAACCCTGGCCTACGTCAGTCCCACTCATTGTTGTTGCTGGGGCTTGAGTCACTCCCTGTGACGCCACTGGGGTCAGCGCTGGAGCAGCTGGGGTGGCTTGCAGGGGCAGCTTTGGGGCTCGGCTCTCCCCTGGGCACGCACCAGGATGAGTTGGGGCCATCTGAGGCCACACTCACCAGGCGAAGCCAGCTGCCTACTCCCAAGGTCTTGGGTTGGCCTTCAAGGTCTCCCCACAGGCCTTTGCTGCAGGCATGGCTCGGAGAGTCTCAGCCAGTTGCCTGTCTGCTTGGCGGCTGTGGCTCTGGGCTCTGGCTGAAAAGTCTGCTCCCTCTATCCTTGCCTCTATCACCCCAGAACCCTCAATTTCCACTCTCTGTCCCCGCGCCCCCTGGCTTTTTTCTTCCCTCTTCTCCAGGGAGCTTTCCTAGAATAATTCCCACTTCTTCCTGGATCAGCCCCTTCCCTGCCGTTTCTTCAGGTTGCTGCCTGCTGCTCTCTCAAGCTGTCCTGGTTTTCTCTTGGTGCCTGGTCACTTCTCAAGTTGATGAGAGCAGGGCTTGGGATTCCTCTTCACTCTGAATACGTCGCTTTCTGTTTTTTGTTTGTTTGTTTTTTGTTTTTCGAGACAGAGTCTTTCTCTGTTGCCCAGACTGGACTGCAGTGGTATGATCTTGGCTGACTGCAACCTCCACCTCCCAGTTTCAAGTCATTCTCCTGCCTCAGCCTCCTGAGTAGCTGGGATTACAGGCATGTGCCAGCAGGCCCACCTACTTTTTGTATTTTTAGTAGAGATGAGGTTTCACCATGTTGGCCAGGCTGGTTTCGAACTCCTGACCTCAGGTGATCCAACGCCTCAGCCTCCCAAAGTGCTGGGATTACAGGTGTGAGTCACCGCACCCGGCCTGAATGTGTCACTTTCTATTCCAGGCAACCAGCATCTCTCCATCCTGGCCCTCTTGGGTCCCCACAAAACCTGCTGCCATTTCTTTCATACCACTTGTTGGGTTTTCTTAGCCATAGGTATCTCCTGGTCCACCTCATCTGAAGACTCTGAGCTCCTGGAGGGCTAGAACTGTGACTTGTCTCCCTTGGCATTACAAGGTATTAGAAGGGCCTGGCATGTGGACAGTTCCACATGTGTGGCATGAATGAATGAACAGACGATTACGTCTTGATCGTCAGAGGTAGGGGCATAGAATGAGAGAATTCATCCCACACAGTCCCAGTTTTTTAGCCACTCCCTCCCCTCCATGATGGGACTACTCAGAGGGGCTGAGACCCAGGGTTGCAATGAGAATTTCCCTGTAAGAATTCAGGGAGATAAGAAGAGGCAAGTGTGGGTCAGCATGTGAGATAAAGAGGTGAGAAGACTCAGCCTCTCTTATGTTCCCCAGTCCAGTAGGCAAGGCTCCATGGAAAGGGTGAGTGCTGGAGTAGGCACATAAGTGAGTGAAAAGATTGGTGGAAGGAGGAAAGAGCAGCTGCATGGCCTTGGGCATGTACTAGTCAGGGTTCTCCAGAGAAACACAAGCAGTAGGACACAGACACAAACACATACTATATATAGTGAGAGTTTCTCCTCTCTATATATGTGGCAGGAGAAAGAGAGGGATTGATTGATTGATTGATTGATTGAGATGGAGTTTCGCTCTTGTTGCCCGGGCTGAAGTGCAATGGTAAGATCTTGGCTCACCGCAACCTCTGCCTCCCGGGTTCAAGTGATTCTCCTGCCTCAGCCTCCTGAGCAGCCAGGATTACAGGCATGTGCCACCACACCTGGCTAATTTTGTATTTTTAGTAGAGATAGGGTTTCTCCATGTTGGTCAGGCTGGTCTCGAACTCCCAACCTCGGGTGATCTGCCTACCTCGGCCTCCCAAAGTGTCGGGATTACAGGCATGAGCCACTGCACCGGCCGAGAGGGATTTGTTATAAGGAACTAGCTGACAAGTCCTAAGATCTGAAGTCAGGAAAGCTGATGGTATCATTTCAGTCTTGAGACGCAGGAGAAGCAGCTCTCTGAAGGCAGTTGGAGACTGAAAGCAGGAAAAGACTGATGTCCCAGTTCTAAGACAGTCAGGCAGGAATTCCGCTTACTCACTGAAGGGTCAACCTTTTGGTTCCACTAGGCCTTCAACTGATTGGATGAAGCCCCTCCACACCGGGAAGGGAAATTGGCTTCACTCAGTCTGCCAGTTCCAATGTTAGGCTCATCAGAACACCCCACAGACACACCCAGAATCATACTTAACCAACTGTCTAGGTACCCTGGTCCCAGTCAAGCTGACACGTACAATTAAGCATCACAGCAAACCACTATCATCACTATGTATGACTGGGCTTCAGTTATAACATCAGTAAATCAGAAAGTGGGGTGTTGGGGAGGTGAACTGTATCTACCTTGAATGGTAGGCAAAATCAGCACAATAGGGTCTGTGAGTGCTGGCATGGTACCTAGTAAAGGCTCAATAATTGGTGGTAGTGATGATGATGATGATGATGATGATGATGATGATGATGATGTCAGGCTAGTGGCCACAAAGGGCTGTGAGATGGAGTGTGTGGATGGCCAGAGAGATCAGTCACTCCCCTTATTCAATGGCAGTCTCCGGGGATGGGCTCTGGCACCTCCTCCACTCCAGGACTGGTTCCAACCTCCCTTGGTCCCTCTCTTTCAGCTCCTTACAGACCCTTCCCTCTCAATATTTCCTCCTGATTGCTTTCTGGTTTTGTGCAGCTTCCCGAAAATATTGCTGGTCTGCAGGGCAGACAGCTTTCTCTTTCTCCCAGGAGAGGCACCTACACCTGGGATACGAGGCAAGGGCTGAAAAAGGGCAGAACTGTGGGGAGGAAGGAAAGAAGATAGGGAACAGATGATGGAGGAAAGGCCAGCCAGAGGAGGAGCTTGTGCAGCCAGGTTTGGAAGAACTGAATGGGAGGAGGAAGCCTAAGGCTGAGGTGGTGACAGTGGTGTGCTGGAGCCAGCTGGCACTGGCCCCCAAGGGCTGATTCTAACCTTGACGATCAACATGCAATCATCCATCCATTCTGGACTCCGCATTCATTGATGTCTTGTAGCTTGAAATCACCTATGGTAGAAAATGGGCAAATGCTACAAATCAAGGCATTTCCCCTACCAGAGAGCAGGTGTGAAGCATTTATCAGGACACCACTGGTGGGTGGGGGTGTATTGGAGAGTGGTGGTACATAGGGGAGAGTTGGCTAAGGAAGCCAGCCAGAAAGAGAGCTCCCGTAGTGGTAGAGTTTTGGATTTGAATTCAAGGCTCTGTTATTTACTGAGTGACCTTGGGCCACTTACTTAACCTCTTTCCAATCACTTTCTTTTTCTTTTTTTCTGTTTTTTTTTTTGAGATGGAGTCTCGCTCTTCCGCCAGGCTGGAGTGCAGTGGTGTGATCTCTGCTCACTGCAACCTCTGCCTCCTCGGTTCAAGCGATTCTCCTGCCTCAGCCTCCAGAGTAGTGGGCATTACAGGTATGTGCCACCAAGCCTGGCTATTTTTTTTTTTTTTTTTTAGTAGAGATGGGGTGTCACCATGTTGGTTAGGCTGGTCTTGAACTCATCACCCCAAATGATCCACCCACCTCGGCCCCCCAAAGTGCTGGGATTACAAGCATGAGCCACCATGCCTGGCCCAATTTCTCATCTATATTGCAGGATTGATTAGTATCAGGTTTAAATTTATATGTACATATATATGGTATTTAAAATCATGACCTTTCCATTCCACTAATAAATGTTAATCTTTTAATCATTTTGGAAAGATAAAAGCATGTGTTTGAAAAATGAGCTTTTTTTTTTTTTTTTTTTTGTTTGAGACAGGGTCTTGCTCAGTTGCCCAGGCTGGAATGCCATGGTGCAATCTCAGCTCATTGCAACCTCTACCTCCCGGGTTCAAGCAATTCTTCTGCCTCAGCCTCCCAAGTAGCTGGGATAACAGGTGCCTGACACCACACCTGGCTAATTTTTTTTGTATTTTTGGTAGAGATGAGATTTCACCATGTTGGCCAGGCTGGTCTCAAACTCCTGACCTCAAGTGATTCGTCAGCCTCGGCCTCCCAAAGTACTGGGATTACAGGCATGAGCCACCACGCCCAACTTTTTTTTTTGAGACAGGATCTTGTTTTGTCATTCAGCCTGCAGTGCAGCAGCATGATTATAGCTCACTGCAGCTTCAACCTCCTGGGCTCAAGTGATCCTCCACCTCAGCCTCTGAAGTAGCTGGGACTACAGGGGTACGCCAACACGCCCAGCTAATTTTTAAATTTTTATTTTAAAGATGGGAGTCTCACTATGTTGACAGGGCTGGTCTTGAACTCCCGGCCTCAGGTGATGCTCCGTCCTCAGCCTCCCAAAGTGTTGGGATCACAGGCGTGAGGCACCCCAGTGGCCAGAAAACAAGCATGGTAAACACCAAGTAACATCTTAAGAGTGCCTGCTATTGGAGGTGGGTGCATTAACGGAGCTCTCGAACCCCTGTCTGCTCTGGGCTTACAATCTACATAGATAACCAAATGCGCTCCAGGAAGTTACACAGCACTAAAAATACATTTGCATTCATATTACACTTTACAGGTCACAAAAATCTTTCATATGACTTATCTCCTGTGATCCTCACAACAGCCCCCTGTTTATAGAGAGCATCAGAAAGGATGAGTGATGTTAAGGGTCACGCAGAGAAGCAATGGCCGAATTACTAGCCTCCGAAGGACTGTCACCAGATTGGTCGTCGTGGAGTACCAAGTAGTGCTGCTGCATAAAGGCAACACTGAGAGATGAAGCCCCTTTCTTCAGCATCTGTGTGGGTGGAGGGCCAGGGATCCTGTCTGTTACGCACATTGAACAAACTCAACTTTTGCCATCCACTGGGCGTCCTGCAGCACAGCGGTGTGGGCTCATCTCCAGGACCTCTCCCTACGGGGTACGCCCCTCATCTTGTGGGGATCGGTGCTCCTTCCAGGCCTCTCAGTCCGAACTGAGTTGGGCACCCTGTCTGCGTCCCCGGGCCGGACTCGCAGCCAATGACTCCGCTCGGCCTAGGGAGGCGGCCGAGAGCCCATCGGGCTCCTCCTTCTCTGCAGTCTCTATGGCGGAAGTGAGTTGTCCCGGCTGAAACACCACAGCGTTCTCGGTGGTGGGTTGAATGGACTCGTCCACATAAGGGGGATCATCATCACCATCAAATCTTAAAATCCAAGACATAACCACGAAAAGAGCAGCCCCCAGACAGAGAGCAACACATAACTATCTGTGTGTGCTCCTGTGACTACGGGATGATGTGGGCGGCTACATGCATGCGAGGACCCGGCCAGCCGGGTACGTGCCCCCTCCGGGGCCACGGGATCCGGTGAGCCTCCCGGCGCGCGGGGGGCGGCGCGGCTTCCGGTCCCGGCTTGGCCTCCGACCCAGGTGGTCTGGAGCCAGCCGGGAGAGTGGTGGCATCTCAGAGGCTGGTTGCGGACGGGGGTTGGGGGAGGTGGGAGCTGTTTTAACCGTCTCCCCCCTCTCCTGTGCCGGCGTGGGCATCCCCTGGGGCGGCGGAACAGGGGCGCTCCTCCAGCTTCCGAGTCCAGCCAGCCTGGGCGCGGGGCGCCGCCGCCGAGACACCCGAGGAGTCCGCTCTTCCCTGATTACGTGGACTGTGGAGGTTCGCTCGTAGTGGCGGCGGGGGGTACGGGACCCGGGCGGGAATTCCTTCCTGCGTCCGTCCCGAGTCTCTTGATATGAAGCCAAGTAAGCTTTCTGGTTTTGCTTTTAGCCGGCCTCTTGTGGTTCAGCGCCGCGCAGAGGTTGACGCGTACCTGCGGAGGTCGCACCTGGGCGTGAGGAGGAGGAGGAAGGGCATGAGCCGAGCTTGAAGAATCCGTGCTCTAAACTCTACACTCAAGGTGGGAATTGGCGCACCCTGTGCTCCAACCAAGCTTGAGAAGGCAGCTGTTAACCTCTGCAACTCGGGCGGACCAGAGGGACGAGACTTTCCAGACCCTACTCTGGTGGGCCCTGCTGCTCACTGCTCACTGTGTGGTGCAGGGGACAACAAGGTTTTCACAGACCAAATGTGGCTGCTGTGGGAAGGAGAATGGGGTTGGTCAGGACTGACTTCTTGGAGGAGTGGATCCTAAAATAGCACGTAGAGTGAGGGAGGAGCCCAGGCTTGGGGCACAAGTGAGATGTATGGCTTGTGTGAACGATTGAGGGGGACACAAGAGGGAGAAATCGTGGAAGAAAGGGAGCCAGACCAGAGCCAGGAGTCTCCAGATGGGAAGAAAATTGCTGGATGGAGTGGAACTGGAGGGCAAAACGAGCAAGAGAGCCCTTTTCATTCTTGATCCAAGCATGTAGGAGAAACTAATCTAGCAACCCCTGGAAGGACCTGGAATTCCTGGGTTGGGATGAATTGAGCAGTTGTTTTGTACAAAGTACTAGGAATTACCATTATAGTGATGAATGGAATATAGTCTCTGCCCTATAAGCAGAATATAGGAATTGTCTGCCTATATTCTGTGGTAGAATATAGGCAGTGGTAGAAACAAAAACAAAACGTGATGGTGCGTGATAGTACAGGTAGACGCGAACTGATCGCCAGGTGAGAGGCAGAGCTGGCCTGATCTCTGTGCAGTCCACAGACTGTTGCCCTCTATCCTGTACTGAGCAACAGTTTAAAAGGGGACAGACACAAACTGAAATATATTTTTTATTTTCACCGTCTGTCAACCAGATGAGTGAAATACACTTAGAAGAGAGCTGCCAGGATTCCATGCAGATAAGATGTGATGTGGAACAGGCATGTTTTTGAGGACTGGGGACCTTCAGCCTGTAGAAAGGGTGAGGGGGTGGTGGAACAGCTACCCCTAAATAAAAACTCACTTGTGGAAAAGAGGTGAGACGTTATGTGGCTTTGGGTACCAAAACTAAAACTAAAAGTAGTTTGAAGCACTAAGTGACAGATTCTTCAGTAGAAAGAATAACTGGACTGGGTGCGGTAATCCCAGCACTTTGGGAGGCCGAGGCAGGTGGATGTCTTGAGCTCAGGAGTTCGAGACCAGCCTGGGTAACATGGCGAAACCCTTTCTCTACCAAAAATAGAAAAAATTAGCCAGGTGTGGTGGTGTGCACCTGTGTTCCCAGCTGCTGGAGAGGCTGGGATGGGAGCCTGGGAGGCGGAAGTTGCAATGAGCAGAGATTGTGCCACTGTATTCCAGCCTGGGTGATGGAGTGAGACCCCATCTCATGAATAAAATAAATAAATAAATCAAAATAACTGAATAGAACTTCCTGAACATTGAGTGGCTGTTGTGAGAGCTAGTGAGTTCCCTGTCAGGGGAAGTTTGCAAGTTGAATACTCTGAGTTATAAGGAACTTGAAGTTCCCTCTCCCTCTGGGCATGTATTTAGTTATTTACTGTGTTCTGGTTCTCAAGTCTCTTGTCTCTCCTTCCCACTCACTCTACCACTACTGCCGTATAGCCTTGCATCATCTCTTGGCAATAACAATGTACTAATGAATACTTAGTGGATGTTTACTACTTGTCAGATACTGCTTTTAGTGTTCTATACATGCTAACTCATTCAGCCCTCAACCCTTTCAAGGTAGCCATTATTATCTCTTTGGTATATATGGCAGATAGGTGTTAAGTAACTTGCCCAAGATCATGAGCATGGAGCAAGTGGCAGACCTGGAGTTCCAGTCCAGGTTGTATGAGTTTCAAGTCATCGTTTTTAACCACTATTCTACTGTATTTTACATGTGTTACCTTAATTCTCACTACTATCCCCATTTACAGATAAGAAGTTCAGAGAGGTTGAGTGATTTGCTTAAAGTCACAGAGCAAGATGTAGATGAGGTGAGATTCAAACCCAGGACTGTAGGGCATGAAAAACCCCCACACCTGATTATGCTGCTTCTGTAACTACGTCTACTGTAGTGGTCTTTAACTGACTTCCCTGCCCAGCCTTTGTGCCTTAAATCCACAAGTTTTTACCCTGGAGTCTGTGGATGTGGGTGTCCCTAGAAATAGGTGAGATTTGGTACGTGTGTGTGTGTGTCATGTTTTTAAAGCCCAGCCTTCATGGCTTCATTGACTTCTCTGAGTAGTTTGTGACACCAATACAGTTTAGAGCCATTCTTTGCCCTTTAGCCAGAGGTACTTTTCTTTTTTTTTGAATTTATTTTATTACTTTGTTATTTATTTATTTATTTATTTTTGAGACAGGGTCTCACTTTTTCACTCAGGCTGGAGCACAGTGGCATGATCTCAGCTCACTGCAGCCTCAGTCTCCCATGTTTAAGTTATCCTCCTGCCTCAGCCCCTCAAGTAGCTGGGACTACAGGCGCCTGCCACCAGGCCCAGCTAAGTTTTTGTATTTTTTGTAAAGATGTGGTTTTATCATGTTGCCCAGGCTGGTCTTGAACTTTTGGCTCAAGTGATTTGCCTCGGCCTCCCAAATTACTGGGATTAATGTGAGCCACCACATCTGGCCCAGAGGTACTTTTCTGATGCACAGATTTGATCTTGGCACAGTGCGCTGCTCTTAGGACAGAGTTCAAATGCCTTAACCTGTTCATTCAAGGTCCGAGGAAATCAGACTTGTCTTTCTGTACTTCTTGCTCCCACCCTGTACTCTCTCCATGGTGATAATGTTTAGTTGCCTGCTTTTCCTTCATTCTGTCAGCCTGAGGGCAGGGGCCGTGCTTGCCTTTGATGTCTAGTACTTGACAAAGGTTGCACAGTGAGCATCTGCTGTAAACTACACTGAAGGTTGTAAAATGGAATCCCGGCCTGTCATTTGGACTGATAACTTTGAAGCTCTTGCGCTTTCTGATCCTGAGAGTTGATGATTCTCTGATAGTCTGTCCTGCCAAAATGCAGAGAAGGGCCAGTGGAGGCAGAGGCCGAGCTGAGCCTAGAAGGAAGTGAACAGATAACATGTGGACTATTCTTGTCGGCATTCTGACCTGGGCTCCTCTTGCAGGGTGGCCCTTGGGTAGGGTGAAGATCCCCTGTCTTTATCCTTGTTCCCCACCTTGGTGTGGGTTACTGGGTGCAGGATGAACTGTCGCTCGGAGGTGCTGGAGGTGTCGGTGGAGGGGCGGCAGGTGGAGGAGGCCATGCTGGCTGTGCTGCACACGGTGCTCCTGCACCGCAGCACGGGCAAGTTCCACTACAAGAAGGAGGGCACCTACTCCATTGGCACCGTGGGCACCCAGGATGTTGACTGTGACTTCATCGACTTCACTTATGTGCGCGTCTCTTCTGAGGAACTGGATCGTGCCCTGCGCAAGGTTGTCGGGGAGTTCAAGGTAAGGGTGTGGCACAGTGGATGGCCGGGCCTCGGGTGCCCTCCACCCCAGCTTGCTGTTGAACCAGCCTCTTCTTCCTGAGTGTGTGAATCGGGTTCTTTCAGGTTCTGAGAAACAGGCATGTTGAGAGCTCTTCAGGGGAGGGCGTGTGCGTGCGCGTGCATGGTGGTGAGGGAGGGAGACACTCATAAATGTGCTTGGGGAGAGAAGGAAGAACAGGAAGCTGAGCAGTGTTGGCGGCCAGGTCCCCTGGGGCCATCCTTGCTTCTGTGGTCTTGACCTTCTCTCTGGCTACAGCTCTCTCTGCTTCTGTTTCCACTTTTCCTTTCCCACATGAAACTTCCCCACAGGGTGGCTTGCTTGGCTCAGGTGGCTGCCATCCACAGGTCCGTTTTGGCGGTGTGGCATTGTGTGCCTGGGTGGAAGAAAGATATGGAAGGGACATGGCCGGCTGCTGCTGTTGGTCACCTCAGGAGGTGGAAGTGGTAGTGTGGTTTCTCCTCTGGTCTTTGTTCAGAGTCACAGTGTTTGACCATTTCATTGAGTGGGTACTTTTAAATTTTAAAGTAGTGATGATAATTTTTCTTTTTTCCTTTTTTTTTTTGAGACACAATCTCACTGTGTCACCCCAGTCTTGGGACTCCTGGGCTCGAGCAGTCCTCCCACTGTAGCCTTCCAAGCAGCTGGGACCACAGGTGTACACCACTACCACCATGCCCGGCTAATTTTTTTTTTTTTTTTTTTAAGACGGAGTCTTGCTCTGTCGCCCGGGCTGGAGTGCAGTGGCCGGATCTCAGCTCACTGCAAGCTCCGCCTCCCGGGTTTACGCCATTCTCCTGCCTCAGGCTCCCAAGTAGCTGGGACTATAGGCGCCCGCCACCTCGCCCATCTAGTTTTTTTTGTATTTTTTAGTAGAGATGGGGTTTCACGGTGTTAGCCAGGCTGGTCTCGATCTCCTGACCTCGTGATCCGCCCGTCTCGGCCTCCCAAAGTGCTGGGATTACAGGCTTGAGCCACCGCGCCCGGCCCCGGCTAATTTTTGACGATTTTTTTTGCCAGGCCTGGTGGCTACGCCTGTGGTCTCAGCACTTTGGGAGGCTAAGGTGACCAGATTGCTTGAGCCCAGGAGCTCAAGACCAGCCCCGGAAACATGGCGAAACTCCGTCTGTACAAAAAATAAAAAATTAGTGGGACATGGTGGCACATGCCTGTAGTCCCAGGTGCTTGAGCAGCTGAGGTGGGAGGATTGCTTGAGCTTAGGAGTTCGAGACTGCAGTGAGCCATGATCACGCTACTGTACTCCAGCATGGGTGACAGAGCAAGACCCTGTCTCCAAAAAACAGAATTTTTTTTGTAAAGATGGGGTGTCACTGTGTTTCCCAGGCTGATCTTGAACTCCAGGCTGGTCTTGAACTACTGGCATGAGCCTAAAGGCATCTGCTCTGGGGTTAGAACACAGGGGAGCTGTGTGTCTGACTTTCATTCCATAAATACTTGCAGAGCACTTCACTGTGTTGAGTACTGTGTGCTCATTGCAGGGGATTGCCCAGTGTCAGGCGAAAGCTGTCCCTCATTGTCCCCCCAAACCCAGAAAGGGCAAGTTCATCAGCGGTTTCCCAGTCACCCTCAAGAGCAGCAGCATCTTTCAGCTCTCTGTCCTCCAGGTGTCAGTAAGAGGCAGGTGGAGCAGAGTGGTGAAGAGCATAGGCTTTGGAGCCGCACTCTAGCACCCAGCAAGTGTGTGACCTTGGGCTAGTGGTTCCACTCAAAATTGGAATAGTAATCCTACCTGCCTCAAAGGGTGTGTGCACTGCAAGGACTGAATAAGTCAAATATGCCCAGTGTTTGGAACAGAACCTGGCACACATTAAACATTACAGATAGCCATTCAAGGTTACTTGACCTTGGTTTGTCAATGAAGGAGAGCCTCTTCCCTGATGAGTGTGGTTCAGGATTTCAGGCATCCTTACCCTCTGGGTTGGCATTAACTCAGATAGAAAGGAGCTTCAGGGTCCTGGCTGCCCTACGAAGAGGAGTATGGGGCCACGCACACCCATGGGGTGGCAAGGGCAGAATCATTGGACTGGATGGTCCTGTTTGCTTCTCAGGGAAGAAGAGGGAGAAGCACCAGGTCTGGTCTGTCCTTCAACTTCCCTTCCCCATTCTGTTGCTTGGTTTCCCTCTTTGAGCAAGGATCACTGGGCTCTACAGTTCCCTCTTCCTGTGCTCATAAAAGAGACTGTGAACTGGGCGCAGTGGCTTGCAACTGTAATCCCAGCGCTTTGGGAGGCTGAGGCAGGAGGATTGCTTGAGCCCAGGAGTTCGAGACCAGCCTGGATAATGTGACAATACCCCATCTCTAACAAAATTTAAAAAATTAAAAATTAGCCAAGTGTGCCTGTAGTATCAGCTACTCAGGAGGCTAACATGGGAGGATCGCTTGAGCCCAGGATTCCGAGGCTGCAGTGAGCCATGATTGCTCCACTGCCCTCCAGCCTGGGTGACAGAGTAAGACCCAGTCTCTTTAAGAAATATCGAAAGAATTTTGTTTTTTTTTTTTTTTTTTTTTTGGAGACGGAGTCTAGCTCTGTCGCCCAGGCTGGAGTGCAGTGGCTGGATCTCAGCTCACTGCAAGCTCCGCCTCCTGGGTTCACGCCATTCTCCTGCCTCAGCCTCCCGAGTAGCTGGGACTACAGGTGCCTGCCACCTCGCCCGGCTAGTTTTTTTGTATTTTTTAGTAGAGATGGGGTTTCACTGTGTTAGCCAGGATGGTCTCGATCTCCTGACCTCGTGATCCGCCCGTCTCGGCCTCCCAAAGTGCTGGGATTACAGGCTTGAGCCACCGCGCCCGGCCAAGAATTATGTTTAATTGGCAGTGGAGAAGACAAATAGTTTACAGGGGAAGAGGGAGATGTTGATGAGGTGATTAGAACATTTTGAAGGATATGGGCTAAAGGGGTGGTGTGGAAGGAGAAGGCCCTTAATGGAATGTAAAGGTGAAAAGCAAGGATTTAGAAATCAGACAATCCAGATTCAAACCCTGGTCCAGCCATCCATAGGCATGTGACTCTTGCAAGTTACCTTACTTCTCTCAGCCTCATCGTGCCTTGGTGAAAGCTCATGGGGTTGTTGGGAGGAGCCAGTGGAATTGTGTATGTTAAGTTCCTGGCACAGAATACGTGCCTGCAGACCAGTAGTTATTCCTGTAATATCAGTTCTTCACCAAGCTGGAGGAATTGGGCTTGGAGACAGATTTTGTGGGTTTGCTTGAACTACACAATTTCAGGCTGGCAGTTTGCTATGTCACTTCACCCAAATTGTTTACCCTCTCCCAGTCTTGTTTCCTTGCCATCCCTGGATGATTACTAGAGCTAAGAGAGCATAGTTCCCTGGGGTGTGGGAAGCAGGCCCTCACAGGTGGGAACTCAGAGGCCTTGGCATGCTCATTCGTTCCCTTCTTCCCCAGGATGCGCTGCGCAACTCTGGTGGTGATGGGCTGGGGCAGATGTCCTTGGAGTTCTACCAGAAGAAGAAGTCTCGCTGGCCTTTCTCAGACGAGTGCATTCCATGGGAAGTGTGGACGGTCAAGGTACATGTGGTAGCCCTGGCCACGGAGCAGGAGCGGCAGATCTGCCGGGAGAAGGTGGGTGAGAAACTCTGCGAGAAGATCATCAACATCGTGGAGGTGATGAATCGGCATGAGTACTTGCCCAAGATGCCCACACAGTCGGAGGTGGATAACGTGTTTGACACAGGCTTGCGGGACGTGCAGCCCTACCTCTACAAGATCTCCTTCCAGATCACTGATGCCCTGGGCACCTCGGTCACCACCACTATGCGCAGGCTCATCAAAGACACCCTTGCCCTCTGAGCCTCGCCGGATCCCTGGGAGCTCCTTGATGAGTCCCAGACCTTGGCTTTTGGGGATTGTACTATTGGGCCTTTGGCTCTGCTGCCTGCTTGGGGTCGTTGGTGAGACTTGGAAGGGGCAGCCCCCGCTGGCTTCTTGGTTTTGTGGTTGCCAGCCTCTGGTCATCCTTTTAATCTTTGCTGACGGTTCAGTCCTGCCTGTACTGTCTCTCCATAGCCCTGGTGTGGTCCCCCTTCTTTCTCCACTGTACAGAAGAGCCACCACTGGGATGGGGAATAAAGTTGACAACGTGAGTTTGGGCTGAGCCATCTCTCCCTTTTCTTGTTTCTGCCCTGATGTGTTAATACTTTCTGCCACTCCTGTGAGGACACAGGTGTGTGTTGAGGGCATTGCTCCAAGATGAGAGGGGTGGGTGGATGGGATTAAAGATGTATTAAAATGGACAGATTTTGCACTTGACTGGCTATTCACACAAAGCAGGTGTTAGCCAGATGTGGCCATAGCCAATCCCATGGTAGGGTGAGGGTCTGTTGCTTTTGGATGTGACTGAGCTCCTCCTCCCCCGCCCCCCCCTCCCCCCACCAATCGACTCCCTATTTCAACACTTCCAAACTCACTTTCCTCTTTTTTTTGGTAAACTTTTGTTTTGCAGATTATTTTATCACCCAGGTATTAAGCCTAGTACCCATTAGTTATTTTTCTGATCCTCTCCCTCTTCCCACCCTCCAAAAAGCCCCAGTGTGCGTTGTTCCCCTCTGTGTGTCCATGTGTTCTCGTCATGTAGCTCCCACTTACAAGTGAGAACATGTAACGTGAGAACATGTTGGTTTTCTGTTCCCGTGTTATCTCCACCTTTTCTAAGGAAGCTGTGACATCCCTGGCCTTCATGTTGTCTGGTCTTGCTTCACCGTGGCCCCAGAGAGTACCTTCTCTGTCTTCATAGAGCACACAGATCCCCATGTGCACCAGAAAGGTCATTTGATGTGGGTCATGCCTGGAGACAGATTGGCCAACTTGAGACAGTCTGGTATCTGGTGACACTTTTTCCAGCTTGGGCTGGCCATTGCCTCCATCACTCAAATTCATTTCTATACCCGCATACTCAAGCCTCCATTGTGTGCTGTGCTCTCATCGATACAGTCCATGCTTTACGATGCTTTTTGGCTGCTTCTGGGCCAGTTCTAACCAGACTAAATGAGGTATGTGTAGGGAGGGATGCTAAGGGAGAAATGGGGTGGGAGTAGGGTATCTTGTCCATGGTCCTGGAGCAGTGTAGGTAGTCAGGATGACCAGGAAGTGTTTGCACTTGGAATGCGCTTTTCCCATTCCAAGTTACCCTTGGCCATGTGATGTTTCTACTCTTGATCTCTGGGTCATCAGAGAGTTGGAGGACTCAGGAGGGGGGTTTATAGTTGAAGAAGGCCGATTTCTAGCAAGTCCCTGATAGCATATGACACCCCACTTGGCCTGCTGCAGTCTGGGGACTCTTCTTGTTTTCCTACCAGACGGCCATCAGCTAATCTAATCCCTTCTGAGGGGACTGGTACAGGTGTTGGCTGGCAGTGACTTTATTTTTTAAAAGAGGACTCAAGGCTTGCTACAGAATTTGCAACAGAATTGTACAAGAATTGCTACAGGTCCAGCTACAGACCTGGCAGGAGGGTCTTGCTTCTCTGTCCGCTTTTCCAGTCTTTCTGCTTTTCTGCAGCTGAACTCTGCTTCACTCTCCCACCCTGGCTTGGCTGTGGGACACCTAGCTGGCAATGGGCCACCCTGGTAGACAGGACAGTAATATTCCCCTCCCTTATGGCATTGCGATTTTCTGAAGTGGGGGACTGATTTATCCAGAGTCAGGACTGGAGTCCTGCTGGATCAAATCTGTGCTCTCCCATTGGTCTGTAAATGTGACTCTCCTTGGCCTATGGGGCCTGAGAAAAGGAGTGGAGGTGGGCCTTGAATTCCCCATGCTCTGCTCTGCTCTGCTCTGCTGTACCTGAATGTCTCCCTGCTGTGGAGTGTGCAGGAGGCATTGGCCTGCTTGTCCAGCTCCAGGAGGCTTCTGAAGGGGATGATGGACGAGGAAGGGTGGGACTCACTCTTATGGCTGCCCATGTGCCTCCTGGCTCAGCAGCCACCTGGGCCACCTAGCACCATAGAACTTTGGTCTCGGGATAAAAAACTCAAGAATGGGGACAATCACCTTTGTCTTGTGTCCTGCTCAGAGGGGCAGCACCCCAGCCTGCAGCTGGGATGGGGTCTGAGGATCTTCTCAGGGCTCTGCCCAGATGTACCTCTTGGCCCACTTTGAGAAGGGGAGGGGCTCTTGGGGACACGGCTTCAGGTTTTGGCTGACTGGACTCTCATGGGGGTGCCTGTGGGCCTTGGGGATGAGAAGAAATACGGTGGGCCCCGCGTCTGGGCCTGTGGAGAAAGGGCTATAGCCACAACGGCTGGAGCTCTTTGTCTAGGAAGTGCCCGAGCGCTCTGCGCAAGGGGTAGGGGCGTAGGGCGCCTGGGGTCCGCCCCTTGGTTCCCTCCCCGCGACGCAGCCTCCGGCCCGCCCGCCAGTCTGGGCTCCCGCACATCTGGCGATCCCGCCACATCTGGGCAGCCGGCGCTGGAGCATGAACGGCTCTCAGGCGGGCGCGGCGGCTCAGGCCGCCTGGCTGAGCTCCTGCTGTAACCAGTCGGGGTCGCCGCCGGAGCCCCCCGAGGGGCCGCTCGCGGTGCAGGCGGCGGTGCTTGGCGTCCTGTCCCTGCTGGTGCTTTGCGGGGTCCTGTTCCTGGGCGGCGGCCTCCTCCTCCGCGCCCAGGGCCTGACAGCGCTGCTGGCCCGCGAGCAGCGCGCGTCCCGCGAGCCCGAGCCCGGCAGTGCCAGCGGAGAGGACGGCGACGACGACTCCTAGGTGCCCAGCTGCGCTCGGAGGTCGCGGCCTCCAGGCGTCCCCTGACTCCGAGCGGTCCAGAGCATGCCCGACGGCTGCTGCGGTCGCAATCCCTTACCCTAAGCGGCGCGCCCCACACAGGTGAGAGGGAGGGTAGCGGGAGTGTGGGCGCGGGGGTCCGGGGGCCTACAGTAGCTTCCTTACTGAGGAGGCTTCTTGGGGCGTAGCAAGGCATCTGTCTGGGGAATGGGCTCTTCAGCGACTCCGGTTCCCAGCTCTGTAAGTCCACGGCCGGCCGGTGGGGCTGCAGCCACCCAGGTGTGCGGAATCAGGAGGAGGCCGCCCCGCCCGGGATTGTGTCTCCTGCAGCTCTGGCCCCCTCCTCCCATCTTAAATGTTCCAGCATTAAGCGCTTTTTCTAGGAACAGAGGCTGCTGTGTAACTGTGGGGTGGTTGTGGAGGCAGGAGGATGACAGAGGAGGGAGTCTAGAGGCCACAGTGTGCTTTGGGGGCTTCTTCCTTAGCCCCCACCCTCAACCCCACGGTCTGCATCTGCCCCGGCCCCTATAGGTCCTAGGCCCAACTCTGCGGGCCCCAGCACTGCCTACTCCACGGGGCTGAGGAGATAGGAAGACAGCGCCAGCCTTTGGCCTCAGCTGCCTGAAACCTTTTCCCTGGAAGGGGGCTTGTGGGAGATTCCTTGCCTGGCCTCCCTCTTGAGACAGGGAGAGGAGTGTGGTCATGTTAGAGGGCAGAGCCAGGGGCCTGGGTGGCCCTGGGGAATGGGGAGGTGTGTGGAAGGCCCTTCCCTGGACCCTGCTCAGGTCGTGGGGGC
>NW_016823424.1:1372925-1375989 GCF_001698545.2 Rhinopithecus bieti | reverse complement strand
GGGAGGGGGTGAGGGGTGGGGGAGTAGATGTAGCCCAGACAAAGGAGCTTTGTGTGGTGTGTGTTGAGGGGTGTGGATGGCAGGGTTCCTGACAGCTGGGGGGCCTCAGAAGCGCTGCTCCAGGAAGTAGGGCTGAGGACTCCCAGCTGTGGGGGCTCTGTCTGGGTGTCTCGCTCTGTCTTTCCAAGGACAGGAGCCATCTGGAGGGAAGGGCCTGGATGGCCTGAGAACAAGGTAACTACAGGTGAAAGCCACCTGGGACAGCCACAGGGACTGGAGAGGCCTTCTCTGTTCCTTCCCTCTGTTCAGCTTTGCACCTAGGAGCCCCTGGGGGTTTGTTTCTGTGGGTGGAAGTGTTTGTTTGTCAGGGGCGACTTTAGCCTCTCTTGCCCCCTCCCTGATTCTGGAGCCCCTCCCCTGCTTATCTGGGGTAGGGCAGGGTCCCAGTTTCCATCTGAGAAAGGAGTCAGGCTGGGTGCCTGTGAGGGGCAGGGGGAGGATGTGGGCAGGTGCAGCTAAGCAGCTGCGAAGCTGACGACCACGTGTGATCCCTGCCCAGCAGCCCAGGATTTGGCGCTAATCCTGGGCAGCGGCGCCACACTGGCCTTGCTGAGCCAGGGACTTCTCACCTCAGGGTCCCCCCCATCCCCCACCCTGCCCCCTAGGAGGGAGGGTTGTCCAGCGCCCTGAGGGGTGTGTGTGGTGTGTCTGTTACTGCACCTGGCACAAGCAGGTGGTTGGGCCCAGGGGACATTCCCCCCCACCTTTGCTGGGGGAGATGGTGGGAACTTCCTCTCTTGATTATACCCGGTTTCACCCAGCTGCCTTGCCTGTCACCCTCTGGCCCCACACTCCTCTCCTTTCCCAGATGGGAGAGAGGGTCTCCAGATCACTGGGAATGTGGGGAAGCTCAGAGAACAGTAAGTGACATGCTCACATTAATGACAGAGCTGGAAGCAGACCCTGGGCCCTGATTCCAAGTTCAAGCCCCATTCTGGCACTTGGGGGCCCCTCTTGCTCTGTCCTCTTCCCTTCCCTGCTTTCTCATCACTCTTGAGATGCTGGTGCAAAACGCGGCCTCTCTTCATACATTTGCGAACCAGGGATGGACCCCCAAACCCCTGTGTCACTGCTCCCTTCCCATCCTGCTTCCCTGGGGCCCTGCCTACCTTCTTGCTGTGGGGAGCAGTCTTCCAGATGCCGGCAGCAGCTCCTCAGCCAGCTGGGCTCAGCTTTCCTGGCCTGAACCTGACGGGGGATGGGCTTAGAGGGTCAGCTGGAATAAACATCCGTGGAAAAAAAATCCAAGCGGTCAGAGCTGAGAGATCAGGGCCGAAGGCTGATGACCTTCCGTTTGGCCTTTGGGCTCAAGTTCCCGTTGTGTGAGGGTGTAGAGTGATTTAGTGTTGGGAAGGGCTGTACCCCCAGCATCATCGTGTCTGCTCACACCCAGGACAGGGCTGGGGTAGGGGTGTAGAGGTGGGGGCAAAGGCTTTCTTCATCCACCTTCCTCCCGTTGCTGTTTCTGAGCCTAGTGCTTGGAGGGCAGGGCGTGGGGTGTGCCTGGGACCTCAGTGTTCCTACAGGAAAGGACTGAGATGTTTGCCGTGGAACTCTGACCCTGGTCAAGGCTGTCAGCCTGAGTGGGCAGGAAAGAATGTGGAAAATTGGGAACTGGGTGCTGCTGTTACCCCATCAGGCTCCAGCTGGGAGTGAGAGGTGGGGGATGGGTACAGGTCTGAGTGCCATGGAGAGAAGCCAGGCAACTGGACTCCTAGCCAGCTCACTTAGCCTGCACCGTCCATAGGGGAAGGGCTGGAGCGACTGGTGGGTTCAGATCTTGCCCTAACCTTCCTTTAGCCCCTGAGATTTTCCCTAAACTGGGAGAGGCTGTGAGAGGTTTATGGAGTCCATTCCTCAGTCTCCACATAGTGCAGCTCCCTCTCCAGCAAAGACGGGGGTGGCTCTCTCTACAGATTCCTGAGCCCCGCATCATCTGCCAACCAGAGAGCTCTTCTGCTGCCGCTCTGGGGGTCCCCTGCCACTTTCAGCCCATTCTTGCTGCAGATGAAAGACTGGGAGACACCTGGCTTATGGTGAGACCTCAACCTGGGATCCTTGCACCCAGCCGCTGCCTCTGAACTGCTCCACTGGACCTCCGGAAGTGCTCGGGTGGGCCTGGACTTGGGAGACCTGCACTCCCAGCCCGCTTGGGACCTGCTGCATGTCCTGGGCACTGAAGTGGTCACACATCCTGGATGCCTGGTGCAGCAGGTGCTGGCTGTGCCCCCTGCCTTCTGGCCTCTGAGGACATGAGTGTAGCACCTGTCCTGTCTGGTGTGAGGCAGCAGTGGTCTGACAGTGACCGGCCCCTGCTGCAAGTCAGTGCCTCCCATTTGCAGGCCTGCAGTGTCCCCACAATCCAGGAATGCTGCATCACTTTCTGTGGCCTGTTATTAAATATGCTGGTAATGCAAGCTTCAGGTCTACAGTCTATGTCTCCAGCCCTTGACTCTAGGAATTAGTGGTTTGTTCCCCAACTCTCCTCCAGTTTTACCTGTTTCTAGCAGATATAGCAACCCCAGCCCCTGTCCCCTGGCCTCTCCTCAGTGGTGGCTTTTCCCCTTGCACCCTCAGATCCACATCTTCCAAGGGTGGGTGTGAAGTGGTGCAGAAAGCCACCCTCACGCCAGCACTCGGCTGCCGCCCTGTGGCCAGTGTGGGCAAGAGCACCGCTTCATTCAACCAGTCACTATTGGGATCTGTCTCATCCGAGTCCAGCCTGAGCCTTGGCTTTGAGATGAGAGTGGGTTTTGTGAGCATGTGCATGGAATTCTAGATTGCAAACCCTTCCTAAACCTCAGTCTCTTTGTTTATAAAATGTAGGTGACAATATCATAGGTTTGTCATTGATCAAATTGGTAACATGCTTATTTATTGAAAAAAGTCTTTCTGCCTAGTAATCATCCTGTGGCATAATTATTTTCCCTGAACCTGACCATCCCTAGAGAGGAGAAGAGAGAAGAGGAGAGGAGAGAAGAGGAGAGGAGAGGAGAGGAGAGGA
>NW_016823424.1:1359614-1370090 GCF_001698545.2 Rhinopithecus bieti | reverse complement strand
GGGAGGGGAGGGGAGGGGAGGGGAGAGGAGAGGAGAGGAGAGGAGAGGAGAGGAGAGGTATAGAACCAGCCCTCTATTCCTGGGAACACTCATTTTATTCTCTTTTCCATGAGTATTTACTGAGTGACTGCTCTGTGCCAGGCATACTCTGGGACATGGGGATGAGGAAATAAACAAGACAGGGCTGGGCGGCGGTGGCTCACACCTGTAATCCCAACACTGTGGGAGGCCGAGGCGGGTGGATTATGAGGTCAGGAGTTTGAGACCAGCCTGACCAACATGGTGAAACCCCGTCTCTACTAAAAATACAAAAATTAGTTGGGTGTGGTGGTGCGTGCCTATAATGGGGAGAATTGCTTGAATCCAGGAGGCAGAGGTTGCAGTGAGCCGAGATCCTGCCACTGCACTCCAGCCTGGGTGACAGAGCAAGACTCCATCTCAAAACAACAACAACGACAAAAACCCACACACACAAAAAAACAAGACAGAGCCCCTACCCCGAAGAGCTCACAGTCCAGTAAAGAGTGGTGCTCACAAAACT
The DNA here is from genome assembly GCF_001698545.2 of Rhinopithecus bieti. Taxonomy (NCBI): domain Eukaryota; kingdom Metazoa; phylum Chordata; class Mammalia; order Primates; family Cercopithecidae; genus Rhinopithecus; species Rhinopithecus bieti. Next base: position 1,369,549 of record NW_016823424.1, on the reverse strand, counting down.
GAAGTTAAAATGGACAATGAAAAGAGCCCAGAGTGACAGAGCCGAGAGCAGAGAGTGACAGCTCTGCTGGGATTAGCAAAGCACAACTCACAGAGGAGGTGGCATCGCCACTGGGCATTCGCCTGGCAAGAAGGGAGCAAGAGCATCTCAGGCAGAGATTTGGAGGTGTGAAGCAGCAAGCTTCGGAAGCAGGGGGGCTGGGGCAGGGCGGGTGAGGGAGGTGTGACCAGGGTGGTGGGTAGGGCCAGCCTGGGCAGGAGTTGGAGCTTTCCCCAGGAGCACTGAGGTGTCTGGAGGGTTTCATGCAGGAAGGGACACGTTAAGACCTGGATCTTAAAGAACTTGGTGGTAAGTTTGTGGTGGCTAGAAGTAGAAAGGAGGCAAGGAGGCTGTTGTCAAAACCCAGAAAAAAATGATGATAGTCGCCTGGACCAGGGGTAAGAAGAGGGCCAGGGCTGGGACACCAGCTTTGGTCACTGGTTAGATGTGAGGGATGAGGGAGAGGGAGGAGGGGAGGACGATGTTCTAGTTTCTGGCCTGAATACTGTGTGTGCGGTGGTGCCACCCACTGAGAGGATGTGTTATCGGTTAGAACTTTTTTGGGTTTTATAGAAAACCCAAACTATATTTGGCTCAGGCAGAAGGGAGTATATTGGCCCATGTAACTGAAAAGTCTAGGGGTGGTTCTGGACGCAGGTCCAGCATGATTCAGGGCTCCATGGTGGGAGCAGGCCTCAGTTTCCCCTCTTCCTATAGCTCTGCTTGCCTGTGTCAGCTTCTGGCAGTAGAGCCTGGTGGTTGAGAGCAAGGACTCTGGAGTCACGTGGTCTGGATTTGAATTCTGGCACCGTAGTTATTAGCTGCATGGCCTGACAAGGCCCTGAACATCTCTGTGGCTCAATTCCCTCCTCTTTAGGTTGGGGGAAAATAGGGCCTAGCTGGTGCCATGTTTTGTTAGGATAAAGTGAGATCCACACATGTAGGGTGCTTGGCACATACCTGACACCAAGAAAATGCACTCCGAGTGTTGATGGTGTGTGTTTCTGGCTTCCATGTGAGGCAGGGCGTTGGCTTAAAGCCTCTCAGGTTCAAACCTATCAGGAAAAAGGGAGGTCTTCTCCCACGTCACTCGGGCCAAACCCCAGGGTTTGCTGCTATTGGGCCTGTTTGACTCTGTGCTAACCCTGAAACAGTACTACGCTGAGAGTATGGAATGTTCTAGACTTTGGTAACATGCTGTACTTGGGTTGGGGTAGAGGTGGAGGGAATACCACAAACTGCAGGGTCCAAAGCAGAGGGGGCTGTCTGTGCACCAAATCTGGGCCTGTTCCATCCTGGGGTGAACAGATGCTGGGTGGCCATGAGGTAACTCATGTCCGCTGCCGATGGGGCCATGGGCAGACAGGCAGCTGACGAGCTCAGCTGTGGCTCCTTGAGTTGGAGGGGAGCTGTCAGGTGGACAATGAGTGTATAGGACTGGAATTCAGCGGAGAGAGTTCTGAGCCCTGATGCTGCTGGAGGTGGAAAGTGAAGCTGCAGGAATGCATCAGAATGAAGCGAGGAGGCAGGGGATGGAAGACGCAGCCCTGGTGGACCACCACTTAAAGGCAGGGGCAGACAAGGAATACTCAGGGATGGGGGAGGGAGCCCGAGGAATGGACTCTCTTGGCAGTTGAGGAAGAGAGGATTTCGGAAACTGAGGGGTTGGCCAGGGGCCTCCATACCCTGAGCAGTTCTGGGGTGCTGGGAGGGGACCTGAAGCCTGGAACCTTGGAAGGAAGAAGTGGGGAAGACTTCTGCCCAACTGAGCTGCTCCCACCACTACCCCTCAGGCTCTGAAAAACGCTCCACACTGAGGAAGATGGTGGTGCAGTTGCCTCTGGTCTGCAAGCCCACTGCAGGGTGAGGAACAGACTTATTAGAATATACTCCTTCATGCTGTGTGAATGCTTTCCCAGGCACTTGTCTCACCTAGGCGTAATAAGACAATAAAAAAATAAAACAAACACACAAAAAGGATCTTCATCCTGCTCCACAGCTGCCAGGCTGCCCTTCCCAGCCGCAGCTGACTTCCGCGAGGCTTCTGTGAGTCCTGCCAAGAGGCCAAGGCTGCAGCCGCATGCCCACACTCACCACTCCTCTGGGTGTTCACCTGCCCCGGCTCAGAGCTGTGGCCCCTCAGATCCCTCCTTGAGAGGCTGTGCTTTATGGCCACACCTTCTACTCTTTCAACCTGCTCACTCCGACATTGTCACTCTGGTCCCTTGACCTCTTTTACCTCTGCTTCCTCCCTGACCCTCAGCCCCTTCCCAGTTGCCCCACTTCCAGTGTAGATTGCCTGGTGCATTACCTCAGTCACTCTCTTGCCCATGTCCTAACTTCACTCCATCCACAGAACCGTCTCGGTGAAACCTCATCCCTGGATGACTGCAACTCTCTATCCTTTGAACTTTTACCCAGGCTGCTGGGTGCCCCCAAAGAGTATCACACCCTTGAGCAGACTGATGGCACTGAGAATGGTCACTGGGTCCCACTGCCTGGCCCTCGCTGCAGCCAGCTGTCTCCCCTGCTGCGTGACTGCAAGCCTTCCCTGCTCTTTCAAACCTGACCCTCCCACCTCCCAACTCTGCTCAGGTGCCCTCTCCTTCTACTTCCCACGGAAAATAAGTGGGCAGAGGAGGGCTGGGCCTCCGCCTCTGCAGCCCCTCCACCCCGGTGCTGAGCCGCCCCGCTTCCTCCTTAACTCAATTCTTCAGTTGCTCCTCTGTTGGCTGTCGCGTCCAAGCACACTCCGGTTTCTGCCACCTTAAAATAGCGCTCTTTGCACCCACTGCCGCCTCCGGTTACTATCCTATGTCTCACTTGTCTTTACAGCCAAACTTCTCCAAAGAGTTACCCACGCTTGCCGTCCCCACTTCCTTGCCTCCTGTTTATGTCTCCATCCTCTTCATCCTGGCCTCCACCCCAGCTAAGCTGACGGCCAGGTCTTCAGATCCCCTGGGTGGTTGCTCCAGAGGCTGCTCTCCCGGCCACGTCTGCTGTGGCTGGCCCCTTCTCACAGCTCTCCTCCTCCTGTGGCGGTTCCCGAAGAAGATCGGTGCCGTCAACAGGAGAGGATGAGACTGTGGGCTCCAGAAGAACACTGCTGGGGCTTTCCCCTGGGTCTGCCGCTTGCTGTGTGAGTTAAATCCTCTTCCTTAGGAAAATGAGATAGTGATTGTGCCCACTTGGCAACACTCAAACAAGATGAAGGGCGCCTTAGTGTCTGGACACTGGGGCTCTGGAGCGCCTGCTGGGTTGAATCCAGGCTGTCAGTTCCTAGGCCTGCCCTTGGGGCATCTCCCCTCTCTCCTTGAGAGTCTTGTACCAGGGTTTCCTCTTTCCTCTCTCAAAACCAAGTTCCTCCAGGCCCTCTCCTAGATCTTCCCCCTGGGCTCCCTGCCCTTCCCCTGCATGGAAATTGCCATCTCTCTGCCCATGGCTCTGAAATCAGCAGCCCCAGCCTAACCTGGCCCCTGAAGGCCACGTGAATCTTCCCACCCATTCTACAGATATTTTTGAGCAGCTACTGTCCCAGGCACTGGAGACCGTGTTGTACATGGGACAGAGAGCTCACGTACTTGCTGGTGGGAAGGGCCCTTCCGTGCACCTGTGAGCAAATGCATGAGGTGCCTGCAGAGAGTGATTGTGCTGCAATGGAAAGACAGCAGGGTGATGGGATGGAGACCTGTGGGGGACTTTCATGAAGGTGGCCAGGGAAAGCCTCTCCAAGGAGGTGACACTTGAGCTGAGACCTGACCTGTGAGGCGACTCCAGCCAGAGAAGATCTGGGGCACAGTGTTCCTGCCAGAGGGGCGGGAAGTTCCTGGGGTGGGAATGAGCCTGGCGTGTCTGAGGGACACCAAGAGGCTAGTGCGGACAGAGAAGGACCGTGGAAGGTGCCAGAGCACACCCACAGCCAGGTTCTTCCCTCGGGAGCCGCCTCCCTGGCAGGTTCTGCATCTTAGAGGATGGTTTCTCCACCCCAGCAGCTGTCCCCGATTCCCCTCCACAGCCAGTGCGTCACCAAATATGGTCCCTTCTGCCTGATGGGAAGCTTCATTTCAGGTCCCCGGCCGCCACCTCGCCTTGCACCTGGTCCCTGTGTCTCTTGGGGCTTCTCAGCCCACCCATCCTCCACACTGTTGTCAGAGTCGTGTTTAGCAGAGGAGTGTTCTGTCCGGCCACACTGTCCGGTCCCTGTTTCACACCCTGTCAATGTGGTGTCCACTGCTCATAGGATGGCGTCTTCTTGTGGCCCCTAAACTGCTGCCCTCTTGAGTCCCCGCTCCTGCATCTCTCACTGCTGTCCCTCACGTGCTCCACCATCTCCAGTCTTCTGGGCCGTTGAGGATGCTGTGCCCACCCTTCTGCCAGGCACCGAGTCTTCAGTGGCCGTGGAAGAATGCTAGGCTCCAACCATTCACCCCTCACCCATCCAGCCGCCACTGCTTGAAAAGCTTGTACTGCGTGCCAGGCACTGCTCTAGGCACCAAGAGAACGAAACTGGTGGAATTCCCTGTGTGCTGCCTGCTTTCTTGTGAGGTGAGACAGATGATAAACCACACAATTCAAAAATAGAGCCTGTCAGATGGTGTATTAACTCCTGGGGCTGCCATAGCAAATACCACAAACTGGGTGGCTTGAAACAGCAGAAATTTATTCTCTGATAGTTCTGGAGGCCAGAATTGGGAAATCCAGGTGCTGGCAGGGCCATGCTCCCTCTGAAACCTGTAGGGTGGTCGGGTGTGGTGACTCACACCTGTAATCCCAGCACTTTGGTAGGTTGAGGTAGGGGGATCACTTGAGTCCAGGAGTTCAAGTCCAGCCTGGGCAACATAGTGAGACCCCCTCCCCCATCTCTACAAAAACATTAAAAAATTAGCCGGGCATGGTAGTGCATGCCAGCTACTCTGGAGGCTGAGACAAGAGACTCACTTCAGCCTGGAAGGTTGAGGCTGCAGTGAGCCATAATTATGCCGTGCACTCCAATCTGGGCGACAGAGCAAGACCCCTGCCTTCAAAAAAATCAAACAAACAAACAAACAAACAAAAACCTGCAGGATAATCCTTCCTTGCCTCCGCCTCGCTTCCAGTGGTGACCACTGGTGGTGGCTGGAAATATCTGGCGTCCCTTGGCTTGCAGCTGCACAGCCCAGCTCTGTCCCATCACATGGTGTTCTTCCCATGTCTCTGTCTCCAAATTTCTTATGAAGACACCAGTTCTTTTGGATTTGGGGGCCCACCCGAGTCCAGTATGACCTCATCTTAATTTAACTAATTACATCTGCAATGATCCTACTTCCAGATAAGGTCACATCCTGAAGTGCTCAGGGTTAGGACTTTAGCACATCTTTTTGTTGGGGGGACACAGTTCAACCTATGGAGCAAAGCAAAGCAGGGACGGTGCATGGAGAGAGCAGGGGAAAGGCTGGAATTTTAAATGGAATTATCAGGGAAAGTGTTGCCAAGAAGCTGTTTGTTTATTTATTTATTTATTTATTTATTTATTTATTTATTTTTGAGACAGAGTCTTGCTCTGTTGCCCAGGCTGGAGTGTGATGGCATGATCTTGGCTCACTACAACCTCCACCTCCCGGGTTCAAGTGATTCTCCTGCCTCAGCCTCCTGAGTAGCTGGGATTACAGGTGTGTGACCACCACACATGGCTAAGTTTTTATATTTCTTGTAGAGACGGGGTTTCACCATGTTGGTCAGGCTGAGTCAGGCTGGTCTCAAACTCCTGAACTCAAGTGACCCACCCGCCTCGGCCTCCCAAAGTGTTGGGATTACAGGCATGAGCCACTGCACCCGGCCAAGAAAGTGTTATTTGAGCGAAGACCTGAATGAGAGTGGGCAATAGAGAGAGTAGGGAGGGGCGGGGGGAAGCACTCCAGGTCATGGAACAAGTGCTGAGACCCAGAGAAAGAAGCATGCCTGCTGTGGTCGGGGAACCGCGGGGAAGTCCAGGAGCTGCAGTGAGTGAGCAAGGGAGCACCGATGAGAACACAGAGAGGCTGCAGGTGAAGTGGGTCTTCCATGGAGAGCCAGAAAATGGACTTGTCTTGCACATTTTCTCAGGAAGCCACTCAGGAAGAGTGTGCTCTACCCAAACCAGAGCATCAACCTGAAATGATGGAGGCCTCTTCATTCTCTGGGAGAGAGGAAAGACTGGGCAGCCTGTCTCTTGAGTTCTCAGTTGTGGTTGGAAATCCATAGATGGCTGCACATGCTTGTTGGCTGGAAATCCATAGATGGCCAGTGTGTGGGGCAGCTTCTTCTTGAATACAGGTCCCATGCCTGGCTCCCATCCTCACCATCCTCCCAATACACACGAAACCTCACTGGACGCCCAAGATGTACTTTAGTGAAGGATCAAGTAAGGGTTCCAAACCCACCAAGGTGATGAAGCTTAGCCAACTCTCTCCTTTCTTGTTTTTATTTTTGTTATTTTGTTCTTATTAAAACAGGGTATTACTCTTTCACCAGGCTGGAGTGCAGTGGCGCAATCACGGGTCATTCTAGTTTCACACTCCTGGGCTCAAGTGATCCTCCTATTTCAGCCTCCCCAGTAGCTGGGACTACAGATGTGCACCGCCACATCTGGCTATCTCCTTTCCACCATATAGAGTTCCCTGATGTTTTTGCTCCACGGTTTCAGGTTTCAGGTGGCCATTCAGGGAGCTGTCCTCAGCCTGAGCCTCTGCTCTTTCTGGCTGGGGAGCTCCTGGGGGCTTCAACTCAAGCTCCAGCTCCATCTTTGGACTCTCTCTCTTCTTGAGCAACCCAAACCCATTCACCCCTATGAGAGCTACTCTTTGTTGAAGCTGACAGTCTATGTGGTGAACTCTCCTCTTGTCTTGACTTTGAACCCATTCCTTGCAAAACAATTTGGCTCAAGGTGGCTGTGTCTCCTTCTTGGACTGGTTTGCATGATAAGAGCCGCTATATTAACTGGGAACTTCCTTGCCCAAGCCATCTGCTCAAATGCCAACTCTGTTAGGATGGGGATTTCTGCTGTTTTGCCCTACACATGGAGGACCATGGGGAAATATGTTATGGAACAAGGGGCACTGCCCCTTAAATTTTTCCTTTGATCATAGAGTAGGGAGGAGGGGGGAACTGTAATTGTATGATAGCTCCTTAACTTTCTCAAACAAAAATGTATAAACTCCCAGAAATGTCCTAGAATCTAACGGAGGCATATTAGAGTTGGTCATATGATATGCTGCTGGCGTGAACAGAAGATTTAGAGAAGTGTTAACAGCAAAGTTTAAGGAGGACAGTTGGTAGACTTACAGATATTGTCATGCTCATCTTTTGGATTTAGCAATAATGAAGTTTTGTGAGGAAATCAAATAATTCCAAAATGTTTTCAAGGCTGTCAATTCTTTAAATACCACTCTTCATGGATTTGCATTTTCTCCCAGTGTGCAGGCAGGATGGAGAGGGACATGGCCATGTAACTGGTTGAAAATTTGAACGGCATGCTCTTGTACCTGCGAGGGCGTTCCAGAGGCTATGAACACATTGGGAGCAGACTCAACCACTTCAAATGCACAGGTGGCTGGTGAATGGAAGCTTTGCTGCCTGCTGGTTCCCGATTTTGAATGTATCTTTTTCTTTAAAATGTCTTTGTTACAAACTAAATGTTACAAGAATTGTAGGGGAAATGAATTAAAAGTAGAAACAATATTTCATCCTTTGTCATTTTAGAGAAATGATGAATATTTCAAAACCATTTGTCAGAAAGCAGGGAGTTACGTCCCACTTCTCCTCCCCCAGAGACCAAGGTGGTGTTTCTTTCAGTGGGTTCCAAGGTCCTCTAGCACCAAGGGACTTTTGTGGGTGTTACTTGAAAAAAGGGTGGTTAATAACTTGAGGATTTTGTTTTAAGCAAAGATAAACAGGCTTCTTTATTGTAGTTCTTTAAAGAGGCATTACTATGCCAATAGTGGGATGAATCTAAAAGAGAGAGAGAGGATTTCAAAGCAGATTTGGCCAAATAATTCTTTTACCTCCTTTTTTTTTAAAGGAGCATCTCATGGGACCACCATTCCAACAGACATGCTTTGGGAAACATTCTAAAACCTTCCTTTTGGAAGAGTACAAAAATTTTAGAAAAAACAAAAAACAACAACAACAACAAAAAAAAACACAAAATAAAACCATGCCACTTTAGATGCATTTCCTTTGCTTTGTCAGGACAACAGCCTAAAATTAATTTTATCTCCAAGGATCGTAATGCCATGTTACTAAACATAAATTTAGTTTTTTTTAGTAAAGTAGTTTTTTAAAAACTCTTTTAAAGAGTGTTTTAGAGAACACACATTTTGGGCAGGGCGTGGTGGCTCATGCCTATAATCCCAACACTTTGGGAGGCTGAGGCGGGCAGATCATGAGGTCAGAAGATCGAGACCATCCTGGCCAACATGGTGAAACCCCGTCTCTACTAAAATACAAAAAAAAAAAAAAAAAAAAAAGATTAGCCGGGCGAGGTGGAGCACACCCGTAGTCCCAGCTCCTCTAGAGGTTAAGGCAGGAGAATCGCTCGAACCCAGGAGGCAGAGGCTGTAGTGAGCTGAGATCTCACCACTGCACTCCGGCCTGGTGACAGAGCAAGACCCCGTCTCAACAACAACAACAAACAACAAACAAAAAACCCCACACAGTTTGGAACTACAACTTACATGAAACAAACCTCTACAGGGAGTGATGGCCAAGGATGTTCAATAATTTCACACAGGACGGAAATGTAGCCTCAGAATTTCATTTGCCACAACTATTTTACCCAAACTTTTTTTTTTTTTTTTTTTTTTTTTTGAGACGGAGTCACTCTGTGTTGCCCAGGCTGGAGTGCAGTGGCGCAATCTCGGCTCACTGCCAGCTCCGCCTCCCGGGTTCCCACCATTCTCCCGCCTCAGCCTCCAAGTAGCTGGGACTACAGGCGCCCGCCACCGCGCCCAGCTAGTTTTTTGTATTTTAGTAGAGACGGGGTTTCACCGTGTTAGCCAGGAGGGTCTCGATCTCCTGACCTCGTGATCCGCCCGCCTCGGCCTCCCAAAGTGCTGGGATTACAGGCTTGAGCCACCGCACCCGGCCTATTTTACCCAAACTTTGTTGTACTCTGTGGTTCCGGCAACTTGGCTGGTTTTCCTGCAGCATAGTTGTCACAAGGAAGGCCTGTTCCTTGCAGGTGAACTATTTTGTTTGCTGATCTCTGTGGCAGCCCAGCAACCCTGTTGTCTAAAATGAACTGACCCAGAGACTGGGGTCAGTAGCCTGGGCCATTGGCTGAGGTATGGGGATTCCGGGCCAAGCCCAGGGAGCCTAAAGGCCTGACTCGCTGTTTCTGCTGGGAAGTTGGCTGTATTGGCCAAGAGACTGGTATGTTTTACTAAATTAATCAAGCTTGTCTTGGTATGTTTTTATCATGTTATACATTTGGAACTTTAGCTTCTGAGTTGTAATGCTGGCTTCTGTGGTTATGGCTGAAGATTGTCATGTTGGCTCTATTGCTGGACTAACATAATGGAAATGGACAGATTCTTTATTCAACTGGATTATCATTCAACAAAAGCAACCCTTTTGGAAAAATCTGGCTGGGTAGGGTGCGGTGGCTCACACCTATAATCCTAGCACTTTGGGAGACTGAGGCAGGTGGATCACCTGAGGTCAGGAGTTCGAGAACAGCCTGGCCAACATGGTGAAACCCTGTCTCTACTAAAAATACAAGAATTAGCCAGGCATGGTGGTGGGCACCTGTATTCCCAGCTACTCAGCAGGCTGAGGCACGAGAATTGCTCGAACTTGGAAGGCAGAAGTTGCAGTGAGCTGAGATTGTGCCACTGCACTCCAGCCTGGGCGACAGAGCAAGACTCCATCTCAAAAAAAAA
>NW_016823424.1:1353816-1359225 GCF_001698545.2 Rhinopithecus bieti | reverse complement strand
TTATTTTTTTTTTTTTTTTTTTTTGAGACAGCGTCTTGCTCTGTCACCCAGGCTGGAGTGCAGTGGCACAATCTCAGTTCACTGTCACCCAGGCTGGAGTGCAATGGCACAATCTCAGTTCACTGAAACCTCTGCCTCCCAAGTTCAAGTGATTCTCCTGCTTCAGCCTCCTGAGTAGCGACGACTACAGGCGTGCACTGCCACAGCCAGCTGATTTTTTTGGTGTATCTTTTTAGTAGAGACAGGGTTTCATCATGTTTGCCAGGCTGGCCTTGAACTCCTGACCTCAGGTGATCTGCCTACCTTGGCCTTCCAAAGTGCTGGGATTATAGGCCAGAGCCACCGTGCCCGGCCAACACAAAGCTTTGTTCTTGTTGGGTTAAGGCTCACTCAAAGAGGGAAACTCTTCCACGCACATCCAGGTAACCTGTGCCTTTGTATGCCCTGGGATGTTGGTCAAGCTATGGCTTGGCCTCCAAAGGCACTTGCGGCTGACCATTGACTGCTCCTCCCTCCTGCAGTGCTCTCACCTCTTGGCCTCTGTAGTGCTCTTTGCTGTCCTTGCCCCCTCTGTTGTCAGTCAGTGCAGGTGTTCTCTGGACTTAGTGGAGCTTCTGTCTCTCCTCTGGGTCTCTCATTTTAAAGTCTAGCTTGAGTGTCTTCAACATGGTGCTGGGGATCTTGGCTCACTGCAACCTCTGCCTTCTGGGTTCAAGCAATCCTCCTGCCTCAGCCTCTGGAGTAGCTGGGACTACAGGCATGTGCCATCACACCCACCTAATTAAAAAATTTTTTTTTGTAGAGATGGGGTGTCACTAGGTTGCCCAGGCTGTTCTTGAGCTCCTGGGCTCAAGTGATCCACTCTCCTTGGTCTCCCAAAGTGCTGGGATTACAGGCATGAGCCACTGCGCTTGGCCTCCTCCCATCTGCGCTTGGAGAGCAGTGGCGTGATCTCGGCTCACTGCAAGCTCCGCCTCCCGGGTTCATGCTGTTCTCCTGCCTCAGCCTCCTGAGTAGCTGGGACTACAGGTGTCCGCCCCGGACCAAGCCCAGCTAATTTTTTGTATTTTTAGTAGAGACGGGGTTTCACCGCGTTCGCCAGGATGGTCTCGATCTCCTGACCTCATGATCCGTCCGCCTCGGCCTCCCAAAGTGCTGGGATTACAGGCGTGAACCACCGCGCCCGGCCTTTTTTTTTTTTTAAAGTTTTTCCATTTGCTGTACTTCATGCTAAGTAGACTGCACCTTTTGCTGAGAGGAGTGCCCAAAGTCACACCATAAAGGGGCCTGTGACTATGTGTGTGTGGGTTGTTGTAAGTGTCTTTTTTTATATTTTTAGAGGCAGTCTGGCTCTGTGACCCAGGCTGGAGTACAGTGTCACAATCATAGCTTACTGCAACCTTGGAGACCTGGGCTTAGGCGAGCCTCCCACCTCAGCGTCTTGAGTACCTGGGTCTACAGGTGCACGCTACCGTGCCCAGCTATTAAAAAAAAAAATTGTTTGTAGAGATGGGAGTTTTTTTATGTTGCCCAGGCTAGAGTGCAGCAGTGCAATCATAGCTTGTCCCAGCCTCGACCTCCTAGGCTCAAGTGATCCTCCTGCCTCAGCCTCCCAAATAGCTGGGGCTAGAAATGAACACCAACATACCTGGGCAACAACATTTTTTGTAGGGATGGGGTCTTGCTATATTGTCCATGCTGGTCTCAAGCTCCTGGCCTCAAGCCATCCTCCTGCCTTGACCTCCCAAAGCCCTGGGATTACAGGGGTGGCAAGTCTCTTTTGCCACATCTACTTGGAGTGGGCAAATACACTGCCCACTAGTGGTGTCTGCTGGCTGGGTGTTGGCCTGAGGAGGGGCTGCTAGGCAACTCTAGATGACTGTCGCATGAGGAATTTCAGGCCCAATATTGTCAGATCTTCTCAGTTTTCAAGAGGAGATGGAAATCCAGATTTTTACATAAATTCTGCTAATCTAAAAATGTAGCCTCTGGCCGGGCTCTGTGGCTCACGCCTGTAATCCTAGCACTTTAGGAGGTTGAGGCGGATAGATCACTTGAGGTCAGGAGTTTGAGACCAGCCTGGCTAACATGGTGAAACCCTGTCTCTACTAAAAATACAAAAATTAGGCTGGGCGCAGTGGCTCATGCCTGTAATCCCAGCACTTTGGGAGGCCAACGTGGGTGGATCACCTGAGGTCGGAAATTCAGGACCAGACTGGCCAACATGGTGAGACCCCGTCTCTACTAAAAAAAATACAAAAATTAGCCGTGCATGGTGGCACGCACCTGTAATCCCAGCACCTCGGGAGGCTGAGGCAGGAGAATCACTTGAACCTGGGAGGTGGAGGTTGCAGTGAACTGAGATTGTGCCACTGCACTCCACCCTGAACGATAGAGTGAGGCTTAATCTTAAAAAAAAAAAAAAAAAAATAGGCTCCATAAGAAATCAATGGTGTCAGCCAGTCTAAACCTCCATCTGTGACCTGAAGCTGGCCTTTGGGCTGCCAGTTTCTGACCTCTGATGACTGACAGAGCTGTCTTCAGTTTCAGTTCCCTCCTGAGTATCAGAGCCTTATACAGAACAGCCTATCAGATGCTTCCACTGGGATGTCCTGAGGCCTCTCAGTTTCCATGTGTTCAAAACTGCACTTGTCATCTCCAAGCTGATTCATCATGGGTTCCTGTTCTTAGTGATGACACACAAGCACCCTGTTGCCCCAGCCAGACCCCCAGGAGACCTCCGAGGCCCTCAGCCTTCCTTCCCCTCTTTCAGTGGATCTCCGTGATTTCCTGGCTCTGCTCACTTGTGGCATGCTAGTTCTCATGAGCGCAGGCCTCCATAACAACTGTTTCAGTACCAGCTGAGTGGTTAAGTTAAATATTAAAAAGCCAGTGCCCTGACAATCCCAGGGTCCATGCCCTCCCCATTTCTTTGCCACCAGCTTCAGGCCCCTACCCTCCCTCACCTGGACCATCTTCACAGCCTCCTAACTGGTGTAGCTATTTACATTTGAATTAATTAAAAGGGACCAGGCTTGGTAGCTCACACCTGTAATCCCAGCACTTTGGAAGACTGAGGTGGTGGATCACCTGAGGTCAGGAGTTCGAAACTAGCCTGGCCAACATAGTGAAACCCCGTCTCTACTAAAGATACAAAATTTAGCCAGGAGTGTTGTCACGTGCCTGTAGTCCCAGCTACTCGGGAGACTGAGGCTGGAGAATAGCTTGAACCCAGGAGGTGGAGGTTGCAATGAGCCAAGATTGCACCACTGCACTCCAGCCTGGGTGATAGGGCAAGACTCTATCTCAGAAAAAAAAAAAAAAGAATTAATTAAAAGTAAATAATGTTTAAAAATTAGTTCCTGCGTCTTACTAGCCACATTATTTCAAGGGCTCAATAGCCACACTTCCTTACTGCATAAAGTCCTGTGGGAGCACTTTGCCCTGTGATCATGTTTACTTTGCCTAAGCCCGCCCTGAGGGTCATTTCCCTCCCACAGGAGTCCAGTCTCCTTGGTCCAGGTTATCTCCCCACCCTTGTCACCACCTCACTTTCCTGTTGCCCCTCTTCCTGTTTGTCCTCACGTGCACCCTCTCCAGCTACTCCCGTCTGGCTGTCTCTACCTTCATGCTCTGGGGCCCTTGGCCCTGATGCTTGGATCGCCTCCCGACACCTTGTTTACCTGCTCACCCCAGGCTCAGTTCCAACAGGGCTCACTTGGGGTTTGGTAGCACCCCACCCTCCCCCATGCACCTGCCTGCATCACCCGCACACGCGGGATGCCCTTGAGGGCTCCCTGTAGCACTTCTCACGCTGCTGATAATCTGTCCCCATCTCCAGGTGAGGTCCAGCTGCGCTTCCTTCCTGTCTGCACTCTCCAGGCCTAGCTCAGGAGGCGGCACCCAGGGTTGGGGCTGGAGTTGGGGAGCTGACGGGAGCCCGCATCTTGAGAAGTGACTCAGGGTTGGCAGCAGACTTTCATTTGCAAGGAAGCACCTCACTCACTTGGGGCTAAGCAGGAAGGGGGCTTATCAGTTGGAGTAACTGGCCAGTGCAGGGCGTTTGACTGCGCTCTGGGGTGTTGGGGTCTCCTGTTCCAGGAGGGAGTGGTGCAGTCGCCTGAGGCTGGCGCCCCCGTGTGGCCCCAAGAGTATAGCCGCTCCCAGGGCCTGGGCTACCTGGTGCAGGTCCCTGGCGGGAGGGGGAGGCTTTGGGAAGCTCTCCCAGGAGGGCGAGGAAGCAACTAAGAAGCCTACAGCAGGCCAGGCGCGGTGGGTCACGCCTGTAATCCCAGCACTTTGGGAGGCCAAGGCGGGCAGATCATGAGGTCAGGAGATGGAGACCACGGTGAAACCCCGTTTCTACGAAAGATACAAAAAGAAAAAAAAAAAAAAAATTAGCCGGGCACGGTGGCAGGAGCCTGTAGACCCAGCTACTCAGGAGGCTGAGGCGGGAGAATGGCTGAACCCGGGAGGCGGAGCTTGCAATAAGCTGAGATCGCGCCACAGCACTCCAGCCTGGGCGACAGAGAGAGACTCCATGGGTACAACCTTGTATGCCCAACCTAGAGCCCACGGAAGAGTCAGTTCCCAACAAAGACGTGGATCGCTTGGGGAGGTGTGTACACCGGAAATAAAATTAGGGATGTTACCAAGGAAAGGAGGAGTGGTTGTGTTACCGGAAAGGGGTCCCAATCCAGAACCCAAGAGAGGGTTCCAGGATCTTGCACAAGAAAGAATTCAAGGTGAATCCATACAGTAAAGTGAGAGCAAGTTTATCAGGAAAGTAAAGGAATAAAAAAATGGCTACTCCACAGGCAGAGCAGCCCCAAGGGCTGATGGTTGCCCATTTTTATGGTTATTTCTTGACTATGTGCTAAACAAGGGGTGGATTATTCATGCCTCCCCTTTTAAAACCATACAGGGTAAATTCCTGTCGTTGCCATGGCATTTGTAAACCGTCATGGCGCTTGTGGCAGTATAGCTGTGAGGACGCCTTGGTTTTGGTGGGTTTTGACCGGCTCCTTTACTGCAACCTGTTTTATAATCAAGATCTTGAACAACTTGTATCTTGTACTGATCTCCTATCAAATCCTGTGACTCAGAACGCCTTAACCATCTGGGTATGCAGCCCAGTAGGTCTCAGCCTCATTTTACCCAGCCCCTATTCAAGATGGAGTTGCTGTGGTTCACACGCCTCTGACAGTTGGCTAGGAAGAAAAGGAGTGGTCGGTTGCTGGGGAGGATCTGTCGACTTTCCCAGAGGTGGTTAGCCGGGAGGCAGCAGCAACCCCCTCATGTAGGAGTGGGTGAAAATCCGAGAGGCACCCCCATTCTTTCCCTCCTCCAGCCTCACGGAGGAACAGTCTCTGCCCATAGCTACTTAATGGAGAAGTTTGGGGAGGTGGT